>NC_045612.1:101576471-101878490 GCF_009762305.2 Zalophus californianus | reverse complement strand
AGCATAATCTAAAAACTCTATGAGATAAATCGGATTGTAAATGAATTATATGACCATGGGCTTGCCCATTATTTGTGCAAGTGGCTTTATCTGCCTTGCTTGCTATATTAAATATGGTTTATGGACAACTTGGCATTATATTTTCCCTCTACTTAATTTTTATAAATTACTCTGCATCTTGAAAGGTTGAGTCCTGATATATGTGACAAATGTAATATTAAAAACCCCTTACCCTCCAGTGACATATTTTCCTTATTTTAAATTCAATTGGTTCACATATTTCCAAAATACTTTAAAATTCTCCTCTTTTATTTGAGACTTTAAAATTGGTATTCTATATAGCATATAGATTATTTCCCCTTTAGGAGGAAATGATCTAGTGAATAAGAGTTTTTTTACTCTTTAATGATGCCTTCTAATTAGAAAATAATGTTTTTGTTTTTGTTTTTGAGAGAGAGAGGGTACGTGTGCACATGCACACTTGAGCAGAGGGTGGGTGGGGGAGGGTGGCAGACGATGAGGAAGAGAGAGAATCTTAAGCAGGCTCCATGTGGAATCTGCATCTGGGCTCTATCTCACTACCCTGAGCCCAAGAGTTGGACACTTAACCAACTGAGCCACCCAGGTGCCCCAAAAAAGAATACATTTTAGAAAAGAATTTCCAAAATCCAGAGGCTCCCATATTCCCAGTGATTTTGACAAATAATTTCCGTGACTGTTATTTCAAGTAAAGTTCTAAGGAACTCTTAATTTCTTACCCATTTTTTCTAAGTTAGTGCTTCAAATATATCTAAATCACTGTAAAATAACCCAGGATGTGGTCACTAATTATCATGTATCATGGCTATCATCTGAGATTAACGAACAAATAAATGACATGATTAAAACTAAATTCGATGGTTATGACAGTATAAGATCACAAGGCTAGTCTACTAAATGTATATATTATAAAGGTGTACTCATGACTTTACTTAGCATTTCTTAAACAAAGATTCAGGACAGATAGGGATTTTTGAAGGAAGGATAAAAAAGTAACCCTCTTAGCTCCCTTTTCCAGTACTCTCGACTCTGAGATGTAGATCGTTTCCTTTCTTAATTGGCAAAACCTGCAGACTTTTTCAGCTCCTCGGTGAAAGTTACTTAGGAAGAGGCATTAATTCTTTTGGTTCACTAGGACATCACTTGGCAAATTATTATGTGTGAGCAATAAATCACAGAGTTGGGGGATGCCCTGAGAAATTCTCCAGGTTTATTCTTTTGCCTTCTGGTAAATCAGAAACTTATTACATTCAATAACAAGTGTACGTATATTTTTATATTGTAAACATTATGACTACAAAATCAAGAATGAACTATTAGTATTTCACAGCCCCTTATTTTTGAAAGTTTGCCTAAGCATATATAGTGTTTATTTATATTTCAAATTGCGGCTAAAATTCCTGGAAAGCTACAAAGGAAACACAACCATTCCACTTATAAACAGATCTGATTAGTTGCTCTTACTCAAAACTCTTAAAGTCTCAAATAATGAAAATCAAAAGTGTTAAAAATATACAACAAAGATATTTTATTTTGTAACTTACAGGATAATAGAATGGAAATAGTTGTGAACATTTATGCTGAGATGATAAACTAGTATTATTTTGAGTTGGTACATATACAAAATTCTGACTGAGACATATTGTCAAATCTACAAAGAAAGAGTATAGCATTAACTAAAAATAAAAAAAGACAAAATAAAATCCATCTCAACCATAAATTGGCATAATTATTATCTCTTTTATTTATTTATTTATTTTTAGAGATGGAGAGAGGAGAGAAGGGAGAGGGAGAGAGAAAATCTTAGCAGGCTCCATGTCCAGCATGGAGCCCGATGCCAGGCTTGATCCCACGACCCTGAGATCATAACCTGAGCTGAAATCAAGAGTCAGATCCTTAACCAAATGAGCCACCCGGGTGCTCAGGCATAATTATTATCTTATCTTATCATACAAAGTTACTAAATATGAGAATATTTTTATAACAATTTTTAGCAATTACTTACATAAAATAATAGCTCAATCATACTCCATAAAGAAAGACAAAGGACATTTTAAGATAAAAGCCCATATAAGTAAGTAACTATTTTTCCCCAAATAAGGAAGTAAGCACATAAAAATTCTCAAACTTTTCCTACTTATAAATCAAAAAAATGTTATTTAACCCATCTTCTAAAAACTATGTCGGGTGCCTGGGTGGCTCAGTTGGTTAAGCGACTGCCTTCGGCTCAGGTCATGATCCTGGAGTCCCGGGATCGAGTCCCGCATCGGGCTCCCTGCTCGGCGGGGAGTCTGCTTCTCCCTCTGACCCTCTTCCTTCTCGTGCTTTCTATCTCTCATTCTCTCTCTCAAATAAATAAATAAAATCTTTAAAAAAAATAAAAATAAAAATAAAAACTATGTCATTTAAAGAGCTGTAGCTCTAAACAACATTCATAATAGTGCAATTTTACTTTATAGCGCTGTTTATCTGTTCGTATACACATCCTGCCTCTCTGATGGGCCAATGAAAAGCAGGTCTAAGTGCTTTGCATTCCCCAGCATGTAGGAGATTGGAACAACATATAATAAGTTTTTAAAAAATGTGGGCTAGTGAAGAAATTGCATTCACTACCTAAGGGATGAATAAAAAGGAATATTGCCAGGCTCCTGGGTGGCTCGGTCAGTTAAGCATCCAACTCGTGATTTTGGCTTAGGTTGTGATCTCATTGGTCGTCAGATTGAGCCCCATGTCCGACTCTGCACTCAGAGCGGAGTCCTCTTAGAAGTCTTTGCTCTCCCTCTCCCTCTGATCCTCCCCCATGTGCATGCGCTCTCTCTCTCAAAGAAATAAAATCTTTTAAAAGAAGAATATCAATGGAATATTTTGTAAAGAGAATAATTATTTGCTTCAAGACACAGAGTCAGAAAAGAACAGCATGTGAGGCAACTCCAACCTGCCACCTCTGTTTATATGGTACACAAGCTAGGAAAATGGCTTTAACATTGTAAATGGTTGTGGGGGGGGAAATCAAAAGAATAATAATATTTTGTGACATGTGAAAATTATATGAAATTCAAATGCCACACACCATAAATAAGGTGTGATGGAAGCAAAACTCATGTATTGTCTATGACTGTTTTCACACTACAACAGCACATTTGCATAGTTTCAGCAGAGACTGGATAACCTACAAAGTCTGAAATATTTACTCTCTGGTCCTTTATAGGAAACATCTGTTGGCTCTTGCTTTAGGAGAAAGCACACACAAGAAGGTAATAAAAAAGACAATCAGATTCTGGTTGGACCCCAAGAGTTCAATTATGGAAAGCAAAGGAAAAAAATCAGAAGAGGGGAGGAGAGCTAAGGGGAAAGTCCTTGGAAATTTAGTCAGAGGATTAATGTTTATATCCTCATGTTGCCATGAAATCATGGGAAGGGGACATTTTTGCTCTCAAAGGACTTTTGACCAAACTGTAGAGGGAAAAAGTAATGAAGAGAGGGAGGAGACCAGGGGAATAAAACTGCTCAGAGAAAGCTCTAATATTGGAAATTTGGTTGGAGAAAAGAAGTTAATGCCACTTCGTTTTTTCTTCCCCATTTCTTTTAAACTCTAAGCATGAGTAAATTTTAATGGTAAGTCAACAGTTATTCTCTTTCATTCTTAAAAAAAAGAGGCAAACAGACTACCTATAAAGCTTAACATGAACTATAAGAATAACTCTTCCATTTATGGAATTTTTCAAAGGAAGAAACCACCCAAGCAAGAAGGGTACTTGCAGAAGTTCTACAATAATAATGGAATAAAAACAGTCACAAGGAACACACACATTCATGCTTTCACTAAAATCACTCCTATAAACAAATCAAATAATATCATTCCTATAAACAAATCAAATAAAAAAAACCTGCAAGTACTTACTTTTTGGCAAAAGCTTATTTATTATGAGGTATTACAGCTGTCTGAAAAAAATAAAATTTTAACAAGGTCTTTCTTGACAAACTCTTGTTTATCTTCCAAGTTCCTACAGATACTTAATTCCACACCCATAATTTTTTCTATCCCTCTAGCCACCATAGTGTTTCTACAAAAAAAAAAAAAAAAAAAAAGGATCCTTTGGGATTCCAAATTTAATCTCTCAATTACGCTAAGGAAATAATATCTTCCCAGTATTTATGGATTCCGTTCAACAAACAGTTATTTAGCATTCTCTATATGTGAGGCATCGTGCTGGGTGCTATGGGAGATACAAAGGAATGCCAAGTAATGACGCTCCAGGGGATCATAATCTGGGTAGGAAGACAGACAGATACTAGGCAGATGGAGATAAATGCTATAATAGAGCTAGAAAGGGGAGAGAGAGATTACCTCTGATGGAAAATTTCAGATGGTTTTCATGAAATTTTGGGCCCAGGCTATAAAGGAAACATAAGACTTCCTCAAGAAGAGGTCCAACAAAGAACATTCTAGGAAGGCATTATGACATTACAGAGGCATAAAGAGTAGGGTGTTATCTACCTTACTCTCAGACTCAAAAACCATGGTAGGGGTTCGGGGATCTGCATTGTTATCAAGCTCCTTAGGTGATTCTGTTACATGAGTTCTGCAAACTGCACTTTAAGACTAATCTAGGGCATTTGTTAAAAAACATAGAATAGGGAAGGATAGTAATAAGGTATAGTGTGAAAACCATAGGTTTTATGATAATGAAGTGAGAAAGCAAGTCTAAGGTCATGTAATGAAGAGGGAGGCAGAGCTGTGTAATTGTTAGTGCGACAGTAAGTGCCTTACAATGTCAATTCTAGATACTTAAAGTCAAGTGAAATAGATTCCATTTACATAAAGTTCAAAAACTGGCAAGATTAATCTATGCCGTTAGAAGTCATGATCATGCTTTTCCATGAAGGTAACAATGAATGACTGGAACTGGGTGTGAGGAAGTCTTTGGGGTGTTGTTAAGGTTTTGTTTTTAAGCTAAATATTGGTTACAAAATTATGCTCAGTTTGGGAAAACTGATCAAGCTGCACTTTTATATTACGTATGCTTTTCTACTGAAATATATTATAGTTCAATAAGAAGTTCTAGAAATTAGGCTGAGTGGGTATATTTCAACTCAAGGAAAACATCCTCTAATTATTATCCTATTTAAGTTTAACAACTTAATATCTCTTTCAATTCTCTGAAAGTTATGTAAATTTGATACAATGGACCATAAGACAGAAATGCTCAAAAATATTTTCCGGTCACTTTAGTGGGGAAAAAATAAGTTATTGAAGTTTCCTTGCTAACACTTGAAACTCATCCGATTGAGATTCATCATTCTAAACTCTGTTATTTATCATTGTCTCATCCCGCTGTCCCTCTTTATAGTGAAACTTGAATGGTCTATAATCTTTGTATGTATGTTCCCACCTCATGTTATCTACTCAAACTACTCCCTGGGCCCTCCAATCTCACCATTCCACTGAGGCTACTCTTGTCTAGATCATCAAAAATTGTACGTCGTCAAATCCAATGGCTACTTCTCTTTTTCTTGCATGGAGTTCCTCGTAACATGTCATGCTGTTAGTCTCTCCCTCCTTCCCTTACACTTCCTTTTTGTGTCTGCCATGTTACCACACTCCTGAATCTCCTGACTCTCAGTATTCTTTGTTGGATGCCCCTCTTTTGTTCCATTTCTAAATATATGAGTACCTCAGGGCTTGATTCTGAGATCATTTGTGTTCTTCATCTATACACTTACTGCTGGTGATCTCTAGTGCCATGGCTTTATAGAGCTCCTTAATATATATCTTTAGCCCCAAGCTCTGCCCTCAAGTCCAAATTCATATTCAGTTGCCTATTCAACATCCACTCTAGGGTGTCTAATATAAAGATTCCAAAATTAACTTGTCCAAATGAAAATGCTTGATGTTTCCCCCCAGATACCCTCTTCCTCAAATATCCCCCACTCAGGAAATGGCATTGCCATCTTTATGATTTTTTTTAAGTTAAACATCTGAGAGTTATCATTGACTTCTCACTTTCTATTACCAACAAAACATCGGTGCCTTAAAATCTGAAATCTAGCTCTTCAGCCTTTCCACTACGCCCACCTTTGTCCAGGCCACCATTACCTCACAGAGACTACTCAACTTAATGACTATCACTTTATTCCACTCTCACCTCCTACATCCCATTTTCTATAAACCAGTCAAAATTACGTCAAGCTCTCCAATCACTTGATGTCACCATTACAATAAAATCTAAACAATTTACTGTGACTAACAAGGCTCTAAATGAACTGGCCACTGCCTACTTCTCCGACCCACTCACCCACCGTGCTTTAACTATCCTGGCCTTTTGTTGTTGCTATTGTTCCATGAATATGACAACTCACCTTCACTCAAGATACTATGCGCTAGTGCTCCCAAAACCTAGCATGCTGTTCCTTTTGATTGTCACATAGCTGGCTCCTTCCTGTCAGTCAGGTATCAGTTAAAATGATGATGTTTAGAAAATATTTCCTTGACAGTCCAAATCAAAGTAACCACCCAGTCAGCATCTGTTATGTTAGCCTATTTTAAAGTCTCTTTGTATTTTTCTAGTTTATTTTTTGGGTTCTGTCTTCCACAGGAGAATATAATCTCCACGACAGTACAAACCTTATCTTGATAGTTAATTGCTATATGCCTACTGCCCGCACACAGTGAGGGTCCTGCAATAGGTGTTTGATAAACAGTTGTTGAATGCTGAATTCTAATCCCTTCAACAAGGAACCTGACATGATAAATGAAAAATCGCTGAGTGTAAGGACAAAGAATATTTCCATTCAGGATTGTTCATTCTAATTCACAATGGCCAGGACTTGCTAGTGGCTATAAAGGCCACCACAAATTGGAGAACTATTCCTGTTAGTCTCATAACATAAGAAGAATGTATATTATTAACTGGCTACCACTCTGATTTTTAAAATTGTGACTCAAATCTAGCAAGGAGATGAGTAATGCCTGGTGCCAAGTTTAGCTTCTGTTTAGCTAATAATGGACTTTTTTCCATAGAAGCATATGGAATTATAGAGTTGCAAACAACAAGGAGACGTACCTCCTTCTGTAATCACAGTGTTGCTATAATTACAGATAAAGGTTTGTCAGCATTTCCATTAAAAGAACTTAACTCAGCTGTTAAATGTCCATTAGCCTAATATATGGCTTATAATATCTTAGCTTAACTGCCTATTAAAAACAGCTAATTAAAAATGGATTGATATTTTTATAAAATTATGTAAATACCCAGAATAAACCAGCCCTTCCAGTGTGTGCATTTCTGTAACAATTAAAGTGCAAGTTTCTTCTCAATACTTGAAATTTCTATTAATACACATAATTTTTAAAACTTGACCTAAAAAGTTCTGAAAAGTGATTGCTTAGCAATAAGCACAATGTTGTCATAAGGACGAATAATCATTTAACTACTGTAGTGGACACTGATGAACTATTCTGACTCTCCTTCAATGAAGAACTTGTTGCCTCAGCAGCTGGGAGCACTGTTGGCAGACTGCCTTCAGCTAGCGGTCCCTTCAGGGGTTGCCTCAGCTGCAGAAAGTCTCTCTGCCCAAGGTCGTAACCCTTTCTGGGGAGGACAGATGAATGGAAGAGTATAAAGCCCCAGCAATCTCAGCCCACTCAGGACCACTGTGAAGGGTTAGTCTAGCTCCAGAGCATCCCATGTGGTTGGCCAAGTGCTGGGAAATAGCTCCATGGAAATGCCCAATGACATTGCAAGTATCCACAGAGGCCACAGAGGTGAACTCAACTTCAGATTATCCTAAATCTTGGCAAATGCTCTGTGATCCTCTCAGAACGTGGGAAGATATGCAATCTTGAAAGAAGGTGTACCTTTCTTGAGGGAGGCTGCCATAGGGCAATTTCTCATCTGCCTGTCTGGTTCCTGGCAGACATGATGCATTCCCCCCATCTCCCTTCAAAGTACAGCCACAGGCTGAGAAACTGCTTAGTTGCTGCATGAAAGCGGCTTCTCAACCACAGAGTGCCCCGCCACTTGTGTTGCCTTTCATCTGGTCCCTTTCAGTGAGGTGTCATCCTGTGGGACAAGTGACACAGGAAGCTGACATCATGCTGATTATGCTTTTGCTGCCTATTCAACTATTTGGGTTTACTGTCTTCATACTGGCTGAAAATGTCAGCCTACTTGGCAGCCAGGCTCTTGTTGGGACTGAACTGCAGCTCAACCTCTCTTCCTGTCCACTTCTGCTTTCTACCCATCCCTCCCATACATGTTGGTCCAAAGGGCACTCCTTACTAAGTATCCTGCACACTAAACTCCATCATGGAGTCCGCTTCCCTGAGAACCAAACCTGTCCCACCTACCCAGTATTTCAAAGAAAGCAAGCACAGCAGGGACTCCTGGGTGGCTCAGGCGGTTAAGTGTCTGCCTTCAGCTCAGGTCATGATTTCGGGGTCCTGGGATCGAGTCCCACATCAGGCTCTTTGCTCATCGGGGAGTCTGCTTCTTCCTCTGCCCCTCCCCCTGCTCGTGCGTGTGCACTCTCTCTCTGACAAATACATAAAAATCTTAAAAAAAGAAAAAGAAAGCAAGGAGGGCAATATTATGTTGTATCATTTCTCTTTTTGTTTGGCTGCTAGGAGAAGTTGTGTTTATTACTCTAGCTGAAGAATCCATGGAGTTATTTCATGTACATTATCTCCCTGTGAAACTGTATAATGCATGTTTTTAGGTGCTTTAGTAGATGATTACTGAGCAGGCACCTAGGCCATCTCCATCAAATCACTCAGCCTCTTCCAGAACCACTTCAGCAGTCTACAGGTGGAGAAGTATTCTGCTTGGTGAAATCTAAGAAATACGCCCCTTTGTTACTTCCATCCACTTACTACACTTGTCTTTTTCTGAGCAAAAATTATGTTTTAATCTCTTTTCTGTAAAATAGCCCTCAAGGCTATCATGCATCTCTTTCTCCTCACTCTTCTCCCAACTAGTTCTTTCTACCTCAGTTCCTATTTTCAGTCACAGTTCATCTTGAATCATGTTTTCAGGCTACTTTATTTTGCAAAAGTCCTGTAGGACTTGAAGGCCCAAGAAAAGAAAAGATCCCATCCAGCCGCATCTCCCCAACATGTGTGATGAAAACTTCAAGTGTGCTACCCGGTCTCTTAAATGGTGATTTTAATTTACACTAGTTCTTTATAGTAGGGGAAATAAAGGAACATCCCAGAAGGATTTAGGCATGGGAACACATATGAGATCCAAAGCAAGTGCCATTTTATTCATACGTTCCCAGGGGCTTTCTCATTTAGTCAGTCTAATATTTATTAAGCACCTCTTAATGTATAAGCTACCACCTTGAATGAAATGTATAGAAACCACTATCTGTTTGATATCAAGAAATAATAGAAATTCTCTTCTGGTTTTTATAATTACATTTTTAAAAGTTCCAGTCTGTGGCAGCTTCTAACAAGCAACTCTTGAATTTAAATGAAGTCTCCTATTTAATGAATCTGATGATCAGCTGAAATCAAAAAGCTTTTATATACAGGGGCGGCTGGGTGGCTCAGTCAGTTAAACGTCCGACTCTTGGTTGTGGCTCAGGTTATGATCTCAGGGCGTTGTGATCTTGGGGTCATGGGGTCGAGCCCTGCATCAGGCTCCATGCTGGTCTCTCTCCCTCCCCCTCAGTTCCTCCCCTTGTTCTCTCTCTCTCTCTCTCAAATAAAGAAATAAATAAAATCTTTTTTTTTAAACTTTTATATAGATATGAGCAACTAGCGTTGTGGAAGGGGTCCCAGAGCTGTCTCATGGATTGAGGTAGCTTGCAAACAAAATAGCAGGGACAGTCCACAAAACAATTTGATACGTGACTACATTTTTTCAACCAAATTCTTGCAGAGTGCTCAAACATCCAACATACAGGAGATGAGCCATTCAGACCATCATTTCATTTAGAACTTCTGCCTACTCCTTCTGTTGTAGTCTTCACGACAGCTACATGTTAAGTTTATGTTACAGAATGCTTAGCAACTTTTGCATACAGAATATACGCATAATTATTTGGTTACACTTCTTACCAGACTTACAAAACTTTACTCCTCCTTCCAAAAATCTCCTACTCTTTCACAAACAGGGCTACACTTTCCATCTTAAGTCTCACATATTCTGAATTTTCTTTTTGCCAATAATTGTATTTTGTCAAGATATATTTTCCTAATATTTAAACCAAACTATAAATGTCTCTGAATTTAAATACTGGAAACCCAAATATTTTGCAGAGTCATCTTAGGTTAATGAAAAGGTCTTGGAACTTGATTTAATTAAAATAAGAAAGATAGAGTCAAGAAAGGGAAAATGTATTAAGCGAGTGAGTAAGTGAGTGAGTGGGTATGTGTGTATTTCAGATGAGCAGAGATGCCACATACGTTGAGCTGTTTGTGTACTACATAAAGATACCCAGCCCAGAGCAGAGTGAGGGATGTGAAGGCCGCAAGTCTGGATGGACAAGTCTTCTGTAAACTGAGCATCATTTGTAGAATACATGCTTATTTTAAGTGAAAAAATTGTACACTTAAAATATGCATAATTGTTTATAATTGCATTTACAATTGCATATTTAAACAAAAGTATATAGAGACAGATACATATATACAACTACACTTATAACTGACTTTTCTCTAGCAAAAGTACGGATTACTAAACTTACCAACTGTATACTTATGATGTCTGGCAATATCCACTAAAATTTAATGTGTATAATGTATCCTAAGACCTGGCAAACTCACTTCTAGGTATATCCTCATCAAAAATATGTGCATTTGTGCACCAAAATACATATTATGATGTCCATAGCAACACTATTCATAATAGCTAAATAAATAATACAACTGTTAGATTCACCAATGGAATATTATACAGCCCTGAAAATGAATGTTCAACAAAGACACACAAGAGAATGGATGAATCACACAAATACATTGAGCTAAAAACTAGGCATTAAATATCACATATGATCTTATTCAGCCAAACAAATACTAAGGTAAAACCACTCTATGCTGTTGCAAATCAGATTAGTGATTACTCTTGGGGGACTAATGACAAAAAGGGGGAGCTTCCAGGCTTCTGGAATGTTTTATTTGTTTTGTTTCTTAAAGTAGGTGCTGGGGTGCCTGGGTGGCTCAGTTGGTTAAGCGACTGCCTTCGGCTCAGGTCATGATCCTGGAGTCCCGGGATCGAGTCCCACATCGGGCTTCCTGCTCAGCAGGGAGTCTGCTTCTCCCTCTGACCCTCTTCCCTCTCATGCTTTCTATCTCTCATTCTCTCTCTCTCTCAAATAAATAAATAAAATCTTTAAAAAAAAATAAAGTAGGTGCTGATTAGATAGCTGTGTCCTATTTGTGAAAATGCACTGAGTTATATGCTTGTAATATATGCACTTTTCTATATGTATGTATACATCAATACTTTTTTTTAAAGTTGAGGTCTCTAAAATGCTAGAATATCATAGTTTCCATCTTTTTAGTGTTGCTCTGAAACACATCCTAATTCAGGTATCTCATATATATTATTTTTAATCCATGTCACAGGCCTGTCTGGTCAACATGATTATCCCCATCATACAGGTGATTCACACCTTTAAAAGGAAAACTGCATGTATTTTTTGGCAACCATACTTTGTGGGAGGAAATGTGGATTATCATCAATGTGGATATATTTATATGAATAGTCACCCCAGTTTCCTTGAGTTTTTAGGAATATAAAAATGATGTCCCTATTTGAGGCTAATCTTTCTAAAAGCAGTCTAGTGTGACAATCAGGGAAACAAACCTTAGGAGTTCATGAAAATAAAGACTAAGGCCAGTAATCAGAGCCTCCCTATCCTTTGGAAAACTGGCCACTCTGAGCCTTGTCTTTGGAGGATTCTGTTACATCTGGACAATGGGTTAGGGGTATTTCTGGATATGTTAGGCACGATCAGGAATACATAGATGAATTAGACAGAATTCTGTGGTGAGGTTCTCTGGAGAATGGTGAAGTTTGGTAAGAGGCAATGAGAGTAGGGGAATGCACTATATGTTTTGGATGAAACCTCTAAGATATTGCTGACCAATCCTAGTTCTACAGTCTTACGGCAAATCATTTAACATAAAAGTCTTTTCTTCATGTGTTAAATTAGGCTACTAACATATATAATGTAAGGACATATAGACACATGGATTTCCTGAAAAAAATGCAATACTAGTTAATATTTCTAGGCGGCTTCCTGTGTGCCACACCTTGTGCTAAGCACTGAATTAGCAATTTCTCACTTAATCTTCATGTAACCCCTATGGGCTAGATAAAGTTATTCCCCCATTTTACAACTGAGGAAATAGACTTAGATATTTTAGCTACTTGTTGAAGGTCAGACAGGTACAAGGTGGTAAAGTCTGAAAAGCAATCTCAGTTGCTCAAATTCAATCTCTCAATCAGGAGCTCTTAATATCTCTAAAATATATCAACAGCTGTTTTAAATAGAGGGAAAGACTGTTTTATGAAGCAATGACTAAAGAAAGATAGTAGAAATAACTTGTTTTAACTCTCAAAGAGATAAAAAAGAAGCAGGCTACCCTAGGTAGAGTAACAGAGAGGAGCTGATGGACAATGGGAAAGAATTGGTTTTGAGGCAGCGGGCCTTAAGAGAGTACAGTAGTTCATAAAATAAAAAGATCTGTGAAATCAATCAGTCAATCAACAAATTGATCAATCTTGGTAAAAACAAAAGTTCCATAGTTAAGCATCTTCTATGTGTCAAATACTGCTAGGCACTAGCAGTACAAAAGTGAATGGTCCCAACCCCTTTCTTTTACTACATACAAATAAAGAATTCTAGTCTGCTATGACAAGTCCTAAGATTGAGGTTCCTCTAATGTGCAACCAGAACTCTGGGGAAATCCCTGAGTGCCACCAGTATGTGAAGGCAAGCAAGAAAAGGCTTTCTGGATGACACGAAGCCTAGGCTGAAACATAAAGTGAAAAGTGTTTTTGTCTGGAGATCCATTCAATAAGCAATACTTGGGTGTCTCTTTTCTTTTTTCTTTTTAATTTTATTTTATTATGTTATGTTAGTCACCATACAATACATCATTAGTTTTTGATGTAGTGTTCCATGATTCATTGTTTGTATATAATACCCAGTGCTCCATGCAGTACATGCCCTCCTTAATACCCATTACTGGGTTAACCCATCCCCCCACCCCCAACCCCCTCTAAAATCCTCAGTTTGTTTCTCAGAGGTTCTATCATGGTTCATCTCTCCCTCCGATTTCGCCCCTTCATTTTTCCCTTACTTCTCCTAATGTCCTCCATGTTATTCCTTATGTTCCCCAAATAAATGGAGCCATATGATAATTGACTTTCTCTGCATGACTTATTTCACTTAGCATAATCTCCTCTAGTCCCATCCATGTTGATGTAAAATTTGGGTAGTCAGATTTTCTGATGGCTGAGTAATATTCCATTGTATATATGGACCACATCTTTTTTTGGGGGGGTGGCAAATCCTCATATCATAACGGACCACATCTTCTTTATCCATTCATCTGCTGAAGGGCATCTCAGCTCTTTCCACAGTTTGGCTACTGCGGACATTGCTGCTATGAACACTGGGGTGCATATGGCCCTTCTTTTCACTACATCTGTGTCTTTGGGGTAAATACCCAGTAGTGCAATTACTGGGTCATAGGGTCAAAATTCCAATGACATTTTTCAAAGTGCTGGAACAAACAATCCTAAAATTTGTATGGAATCAGAAAAGACCCCAAATTGCCAAGGAAATGTTGAAAAAGAAAAACAAAGCTGGGGCTATCACGTTGCTCGATTTCAAGCTATATTACAAAGCTGTGATCACCAAGACAGCATGGTACTGGCACAAAAACAGACACACAGACCAACGGAACAGAATAGAGAGCCCAGATATGGACCCTCAACTCTATGGTCAAATAATCTTTGACAAAGCAGGAAAAAATATGCAATGGAAAAAAGACAGTCTCTTCAATAAAGGGTGCTGGGAAAATTGGACAGCCACATGCAGAAGAATGAAACTCGACCATTCTCTAACACCATACACAGAGATAAACTCAAAATGGATGAAAGACCTCAATGTGAGACAGGAATCCATCAAAATCCTAGAGGAGAACATAGGCAGTAACCTCTTTGACATTGGCCACAGCAAGTTCTTTCAAGATAAAGGCTAGTGAAACAAAAGCAAAAATGATCTTTTGGGACTTCATCAAGATAAAGATCTCCTGCACAGCAAAGGAAACAGTCAACCAAACAAAGAGGAAACCCCCAGAATGGGAGAAGATATTTGCAAATGACACTACAGATAAAGGGCTGGTATCCAAGATCTGTAAAGAACTTCTCAAACTCAACACTGAAAAAACAAATAATCAAGTCATAAAATGGGCAGAAGACATGAACAGACACTTCTCCAAAGGAGACATACAAATGGCTAACAGAGACACGAAAAAATGTTCATCATCATTAGCCATCAGGGAAATTCAAATCAAAACTACACTGAGATACCACCTTACACCAGTTAGAATGGCAAAAATTGACAAGGCAAGAAACAACAAATGTTGGAGAGGTTGTGGAGAAAGGGGAACCCTCTTACACTGCTAGTGGGGATGCAAGTTGGTACAGCCACTTTGGAAACAGAGGCTGAAACATAAAGTGAAAGAGTTTTCAGAAAATTAAAAACAGAGTGTCTCTTTTTCTTAAAAAATGAATATGCGTTTTAAATTTACAGGTAGTTTAATATCATACTGTATGTTAAGTAACTTGAATTTAAATAAAAACTTGAAACTACAAAAAAATCATGGTAAAACAATAAATTCGTCAGTGGTTGCTAAAGTCATCAACCATCCATATGCATTGGACTTATGAAGAAAAACAAACACTTGACTTTTAAAGAATATTTATTTTTAATATTCCTCACATTATAACAATTTAAGTTTGAGAGTGATTTTTCTTTAATTTTATTTAGCTAAAATTCTCTCACTTTTTCTTTAGCCTTGAGCACAGATTCCTCTCTCACACCGATTTCTCCTCAGGTCTCTACTTATTTCAGGATTTTTAAATTAAAATAATTGTTCAATGGTTCTGCCTGTATCAAGCTCCTATTGAGGCACCCACCTATTTTCCACAAACATGGAGTCTGGTTGCTTTTTTTTTTTCTTTTTAATTCTACTACTATCCTCTGCAAATTTTGCTAAGAAAGTGTCTATCCTTGTTGGATGTAGTATTGTCTATATTTTGCTGCATGGGTTTTAACATAACTTTTTCTTAGTATCGCCAAGGATAATGATGTGTGGTTTTGTTCCATTTGGCTTTCCATTTGAAGTTTAGGTTATCTCCTATGAAAGTTTTAAGGCCTTTACTTAGCTCAGTCTCTGTGAATTAAAGAAAAACTAAAGAGCTTTCTTTTGTTTAAATCCATGACATTTTTATTTAGAAAGGAGACTGAGTATAGGACAAAAGTGAGCTTTCTCTCTTACAATTCATTCACTCTATCTTACTGTCAAATAAAACTGCAATTATTACCTTTTTAAAAAAATAAATTTACAATCAGTAAAATCCACTCCTTTTGGTATGAAGTTCTAAGTTTTGACAAGTGCATAGTCGTGTAACCAACACCACAACCAAGACATAGACCAGTTTTGTCACCTCATAAAATTCTCTTGTCAACCACTCCCCCAATCCTAAATGATCACAGCCTCTTTTAATCTTTATACTGCACTGTTCATTGTGCTGAAAGATTTAACATCCCTACCCTTCAGAGAAGTTATCATTTAAACAGAAAAGAACTACACACATGGAACACTAAGTGAAAGATTTAAAAAAACAACTGGCATCTTATAGCTACTACTAGAAATAACAAACAATATTTGGGTGATATAGAGTTAATGACGATTTTTTATCTACATTATCATGTTTAATGAGTTCACGCCAAGAAATCATGAGTTAAAGTCAATTCAAAGAAATGACATAGTAAGATCTTTAAGAATTTGAATCAAAGATTACCCTCATAGTGTACCTGGAAAAGTCAACAGCAACTGCATAGATTTAGAAAGTTCATGAAGTTCCTTTGGAGGGAGGTCAGATTACTTTCAGAGACAAAACAGGAAGAGCAGGTAGATATTCAGGGGAAGGGTGTGAAAAGTACACTCAATTCTCTGACATTAACAAAACCGAAGGAAGAGTGTCTTCAGATTAGAGAGGGTTTCTATCTACATGAAAGCCTGGGAAATGAGCAAGCAATGCACACAAGTTTATCTCTTTTAAGAAGGAACCCTCCTACCTTACAGCCACTACAGGGGTAAGCTCACTTTTCAGGTGGTGATCATTTGTCAGGCTTTTGCACAACCCCAGGGAAATGCTCCTCAAAGCCATCCCATACCATTGTTCTAATGCTCTAACTTCTGATCACGAAATCAGTTCCTCAGTTACTCTGGAAGACTCAAGTATGCAGTCCTTGAAAAGGTAGAACAACAGTATAAATGAAAGGGTACTCTTGTCTGGGTATAACTTTTAATTTCAACTTTTCTCTGGTAGGATAATCTAGTCTATGTGAGCTGAGCCAAAGATGAGGGACAGACACTGGTCAAATGGAGATGCTTTGGACCAGGCCATCCCATGAGATACTGCCTGAGAGCCAGCCAGTTGCTCTCCACTATAGCTCTCTCATGTGTTTAATATTTAGTAGCAGACATTAGAGGAGGGAAGCATTCTCTGTCATTTGCCTATGATGAGGCAACCAATAAGTAGCCTAATTCTGACTTGGACGTAGCTCTTCTAACCAGAGCCCATGCCAGTTTCTGAGGCCATATTATCTTCCCAGGCACTGGGAACACACTGGTGGCCTAACATTGAAAGATGATTTTTCAGAGCAAGAAGAGAAGGCATCTTTGGAAAAATAATGCTGATTACCTGTTAACTGATGGTTTTGACAGACTATTAAGAAAAGCTGATTTTCTTAGTTTTTCTTTGCAACATCTCTGTTATTCTTGAATTGAATTCATATTCCACACATCAAAAAGCACATCAAAGAAACACCAAGGAGAATTCTTTCAGGGTCATGGAAACTTATATATTTTTCAATGATAAGCAATTTGATTATGAAAGGTATAAAAATATGACTGATAAACTCAGCTTAAATGTTGAATAAATATTGTACCTAAATCCTGAAAGCTCAACATCAAGAAATGATGGAAGCTTTAGAAACCAATGCTCTGGAAAATGTCCCTCTTTTAGAATACTCAAAGGCTTGCTTAAGCAATTTTTTTTTTGGCAGTTCTAATCTCCACAGGTGATCTATAGCCTGAGCTAAACCTAAACCCATCAGATTTCCTGAGTTCAAAACATTTCAGAGTGGTTCTATTCACAGATTTTAAAAGTGACAGTTTTAATAACACTGTTATTAGAATTAAAAAGACATAAAACATTAGACATAAAACATTAGAATTAAAAAAATATTATCCATATATTTACAATATTAAGAAAATAAAATGACTAGAATTTGTCAAGAATTTCTCATAGCTGGTAGTGAATGTATTGATTAGTACAAGGGCTCAGGTTTAATTAATAATCGTTCTGAATAGTAATGGTCTTCAAAATTTTTAATCTGATAATCCATCAGATTATCTGAGAAAACACTAATATCATCATATATAAAATGGCTAGCTTTCCTGTGATGCGCCGAACTTTCATAAAAATATTATTCATTCTTTCAACATGTAAGGTCAGCCCAGGGAGTAGCAGTATCCTTGAAAGACTGGCTCATGCTATGATTTGGTGTCAGGATGAAAAGGCTGGCTTAGAAATATGTTCTGGGTTCAGTTTCCAGTGGTTTAAAAAAAAGATTTCTTAGAATTCGATTATGCATGATAATGTTCCTCAGTCTAGATGACACATGGGAAACTCCCAGCAAGCAGTGCTTCTCAATCCATTGGTTTATTCCACCATTTTGAAACTCCTACTGTATTCTTCTCACCTTCTACTCAAGCAGCAACAGCATGAATGAGGGACACTTCATATAAAGTCCCTTCTAGGTCTCTTTCTCTTTCAGTCCCACATTAAAAAAAAAACAAAAAAACATATAATAGCAGCAAAAGCAATAGATGGCATTTATGTTTGGACCACCACTAAATTACTTTCTGATCAGAAATCAAACTTCCTTTGGTGTTTCCATTTTAAATAGTTGTAGGGGCTGGGCTGTGAGCTTTGTATATGGTACCACATTTATTTCATTAATCATTTATCATTTATTTATGTTTAATGTAGAGTAATGATGTAACATTAGATACATGTAGAGGCTCCAAAGCCGAAAAATATTATTATGCTAGGTTCTATCAGCAAAATCATTGCAAAACCATCCATGTGATTTTTTTTCCCAGTGTAGTATTTTGGCTTTTATATTTTCTCAAAATGTTCATCATTTATTTGTTTTCTTTTTCTTTCTTTCTTTCTTTCTTTCTTTCTTTCTTTCTTTCTTTCTTTCTTTCTTTCTTTCTTTCTTTCTTTCTTTCAATGAGGATGGAACTGACTTTATAATTATTCAGGGAGAGAGCTCCTTTGGTCTTTAGAGAAGCCTTCCTGGCTAATTCTCTTTGCAATTGAAAAATCAAGGTCTAATTATGTAAGATAACTAAGTAACAATGACAACAACAAAACCACTATTTTTACTATATTTTGGCTTTTCTTTTACTAAGCCACCTTGTGCTCATTCACTGCATTTCAACTGTTCACTGTTTTTGTTCCTTTTTAGAGAGAGCTTTTTCTTTTCTTTTAAAGATTTGTTTATTTATTTGAGAGAAAGAGGGAGAGAGAGCTCAAGTGTTCAAGCCAGGGGAGGGTCAGAGGGAGAGGGAGAGAAAGAATCCCAAGCAGACTCCCTGCTGAGCATGGAGCCCAATGCGGGGCTCAATCCCAGGATCCTGAGATCATGACCTGAGCAGAAACCAAGAGTCAGGCGCTCAACCAACTGAGCCACCCAGGTGCCCCTAGAGAGATCTTTTTCTTTATATGTTATGCCATGACCACTAATGTTTTAGCTTTTGCATTCAATATACTTACTCATTGGTGCTAGCTATAAAGTATATGAAGTTAAATATAATGGAAAGAATAATTTCTTATGGTAATATTAACTTTAGCCTTCACAACAGATTTAATTCTATGACTTAATAGTTAACAGCTGAGAATAATTTGAGTGTATTTACTATAAATTAAAGTACCAATTTCCTTTTTATTAAGAACGCATTTACAATGTAAATGCTCAAGAACATCCAACTAGCGCTATGCACTGCTATTAAAAGTCTATTAGAAGGAAGAATTTGAACACCAGCAGAAAGAGCTGGAGAAAGTCTGCAATCCCATATTACCAAACTGTACCAGAGTGCAGGGGCATGCCAGGAGGAATGCCTGGAGGCTTCCCTGGTGGTGGAGCTCCTCCCTCTGATGGTGCCTCCTCTGGACCCACCATCGAAGAGGTTGATTAAGCCAACCTGAGAATAGGTCTAGCATTGCTCCACACAAAATATTCAAAGGACCCAAATTTGTAGCAAATTCCATGGCAGTTTTAATGTTGAGCTGCTATAGTAAATAAACTGGGCATTCTTGATACTTGAATATGGAATATGTGCACAGGGAAAGGAAATAAACATTGCCCTTTATAAGCACTGTATTGTTAAGTGGAAAATGCAATGTCTTAAATAAAACTGTTTTTAAAATTGGCACCAAAAAGAAAACAAGTCTATTAGAAGGTTATAAACAATGTGTAAATTATTTTATCAAAAATTTAAAAAAGCAAAACAGTCTACAAAAATACCAAACTAGAAATTACTATTAAAATATTAAAGTTGTAGGGCATGTGGGTGGCTTAGTTAGTTAAGCATCTGTCTTCGGCTCAAGTTGTGATCCCCGGGTTCTGGGATTGAGTCCCGCATCGGGCTCCCTGCTCTGCAGGGAGCCTGCTTCTCCCTCTCCCTCTCTCTTTCTCTCTCTGTCTCTCATGAATAAGTAAATAAAATCTTTTTTAAAAATAATAAAATATTAAAGTTGTAAAACACACTGAAATCTTTGTGTGATTTAATACATGGGATTTATTACTTATCAACAGGCATATTATATAAAGTATATCACTTTTGTATTTTGAGCAAGGTACACAGTTTTATTCCTCTTTTTCAGTAGTATTAAAACAGTTCTGCCATTAGAATTAAAGTTAACGGCCAACAGTATTAGGAGTATATTGAAAGAAATTATATTTCACAGAAAATAACACATGAAAATTTTTACAGATAATTTGCAAAACAATAACTGGTTTGAAATGTCATTTTTAATCGTCATTTTAAAAACAAAATTTATCTAAATGTAGCGCAGGTATCACTGAGGTTATGAAGAGCTTATTTTAAGAAATGTGAAAAAGAACTACAATGGTTTTGTGCTCATTAACATAATGGTGCATAATTTCAACTGATGAGGATAATCATGCCTTACAAGTTGTAATATTTACTTTCTTAGAAAATAATTCGAGTCCCAATGATTGTTAGCAGGTGAAAAAACTCAATGTTTGTTAAGAGATTAAAGAGTCTTCACACACTTTGCCTTTACTGAAGTGTTAGCAGTGACTATGGCCAGCCATACTTTCAATAATTTTCAGAACTTACAAATAGCTCTTGAAGTAGCACAAGAATTACTGTCAAGATTAAACAAAATACTTGTGAATACACTATGTCTGAGCTGTATATATAATAGAGTTTCATCAATATTGCATAATTGAAGAATGTACCAAGATAATTACTGGTGTGTATGTATTTTTCCTTATTTACAATATTCATACTGAATATATAATATTGTTAACCACCAAAATGTTTAATTATTTTTGGTTAAATATCTCCATGTACAAATAAAAGATAAGAGAAATAGGAAGAAGTGTTTATTAGGGGCAGTTTATTTTAAATACATGGAGCTTCCTTCAATAGCATTAAGAAATACACAATATTCTCTAGTGTGGAGCCTCCTTATAGAAAAACACTATCATTATGTAGAGTGTTATCCTGAAATACAGGGAAGAATCAAGAAATAGAACAAAAAGAAATAGTTACTGGGTTCCTATTATACTGGAAAGTCCAGTCCTGGAGCTTACAGCAAACAACCATAAAAAAGGCTTATCTTTAAGTGTTTCATTTTCAAGGATCTTTACTCAAACTAAGGCTATCAGTCATGCATTCATAAGAGAATGCTTAGTCGCTTATGGTAGTACTACATAGTAAATAGCAGATGAGTTACATAGAATTTGGAGAAAGAGGTGGCTTTTGGGAGTAGGTAAGGGCAGTGTTCACGGAAACGGTGGGTCATGAGCAGAGAGGTCTTGGCATGACTCACACACTGCATGAGGGTAATAGGCAAGCAAAAGAGCCAGGGGGTAGAAAAGCATGAGACAAGTTCAGAAAGAGTTAATTGCAAGTTTTGGATGATATGGCCAGAGATGTATAATCAAAAGACTTCAAAAGGACTTGGAGATCATTCCTCCTTTCCGAGGTGAAGAAACAGGCTCGGAGCAAGTCCATGACTTCAGCAAAGAGCAGAGCCCTGGTCTTCTGAATCATGGTGCGTTGCCTTGAACTACTTCCACTTCCCTATATTCTTTTGCTCGTTGAAACACAATTATTTCACTTGGTGAAAATAATAATGTTAGTGAGGGTAATGTAAAATATCTCCATTTGGAGGAAGGGGCTGTATTTCAAGTGGTGATGGTGGTAGTGTGATGTGCCAATGAACTAAAGATGGTGATGACAGAGACGTGATCAAAGATCTGGTAAGTGGTTCCATATGGGGAGAAAGCAAAGGGGAGTTTAAGACTGGCTCTGCGTTTTCAAGCCCAGATTTCAAAACTATATTTAACAGACAAGCAGAAATATGGAAGTCAGAATGGCAGCTTCACTTAATAAAACAAGTCTTGATCAATAAAATTATTTTGAGGAAATTATTTATTCTTTAACTGTCAAAAGCATTTATTTTCCCTCCCCAAGAAAATCCTATATTCCTTGAAAGCAGGTCTGTATATGAATCATGTGACATCCTCCTGGTTGGCTAGAGGCTTTAGCAAAATGCAAGTACTTAGTAAATTGTGAATAAAAGTTGAACAGCAACAGCAATGAATATTTACATCACAGTGCATTTTATTTCTCTTCACCACATGAAACACAAAGCATTTTCCTATAAATGTTGTAAATATACAAGAAAAGACAACTAATTTAGACAGTAAGTGTCAATCTTTCTCTAATTCTGGCTTCTTTCACATTATTCTTATAAAAACTTGTTTCTGAATTGATTTTCTATGGATCAAACTATTTTTTATGCAGTTGTAAGCTCATAATAATAATAACAATAAAATACATAATAACAATAGTAGCTTCTTGTATGTATTAAGTACTTATACATATAAGTACATAAACATATAATACACACACACACACACACACACACACCTGGCGAAATGACAAGCAGTTTATATGCCTGTATGTTATGCTAGAGTTAAATCTAGCACAAATAATTTTCTTAAAGTCGGAGGTCATTTTTATCCATCTTTGTCTCCCAAGTGTATAATCCCTGACATGTGTCACGTGTATTTAAAATTTAAAAATAAATCCCCTAACTTTATGCTAAATGTTTCACATGCAATATTTGATTTAATCATCCCAACAACATCCTTTTACAGATGAAAAATCCAAAGCTTCAAAAATAAAACATGCCCAATAGCGCACAGTTAGAAATGGGTGGAGTTAGGATTCAAACTCAGGTCTCTGACTTCAGAGCTCCTGCAATAAAACATGAGCCGGTGCTGCTTTGACAGAGCTCTTAAATTCAAACACCACTTAATTATGCTTAATGGTTTCCACAACAGTTTCCAAGATTCTAATCACAAGAAAAATATTTGTTATTAATTTGGATAATCCAAGGATTATTATTACAAAAAAAAAATAAAGGAGGCCATGGTTAGGAGACAGTGATAACAGTGGAAAGCTCTCATAAATAATAAAGAAAATTCTAAGATCTCTATTCAAAGTATAGAGCAAATCATCCAAGGCAAATATTTTATTAATAGTGAATGGCCTGAGCATAACATAGACTAAAGATTGTTAGCATGTTAGAAAAGAAAGTTACAGACGTTTCCTTGGGGGGGTGAAGTCCAAGTTAGTTAGGTCCCAGTTACATTTACCAGAATGGTCATGAGGCACTTCATTCAATCATTTCAAGCAATACTGTACATCCGTAGCATGAGCCAGTCAACGGCTGTTAAGACAAGCAGACTTTTCCAAGACTTTCAGTGTGATCAGATATCTCACCCTCCCCTAGTCTTCAGATGCCGTATACAATATGCATTTGCACATTTCTGATATATTCAAGTATTATGGTTAAAAATCTGTTAGAATATTTAATGGGATTAAGTTAGGATGGCTCGATAGCAAAACAAAATTCTCAAAAACACACAAGTAGTCAAGCGTAGTTTGCTTAGAAATAATCATTTAACCTCTACTAATGAGTATAAAAATCAAACGTTCACACTTAAGGACAACTAGAAACCTCTATAATGGGACCAGAAATATAAAATGACTTTTTTAAACCAAGAATGAGCTCTAAAGTTTAAAATTAAAGAGGATCATACATATAATTTATATAGAAATATTGTAACAACCAAACTCCCAATATTGACCTAGCAATTGACAGTGTACAAATTCTTCTCTATATCACATCACTTAATCATGGTAACAAAGCCTGTGAGGTAGGCATTTCGTGAATTTCTCAGTTCATGGTAACAAAGCCTGTGAGGTAGGCATTTCGTGAATTTCTCAGTTCAGAAAAAACATTTTTTTCCAAGTACATCTCAACTAGGAAGTACAGCAGCAGGGGTTTGAATGTCAGTCTTATACCCATATTCAACATGGACTATGTCATATTTTCACTCCCGTATCATTAACCAATGAAGTTAATATAAAAGTTACCCTGGATTAAGGCTTTCTACTTCTTCCTTACACTGCTGACAACTGGATTCATGGCAGCCAGACCAGAAACACTCAAAAATACTCAAAGAACATTATAAATAAAAAATACACATATTGAGATAATATACTCTTTAAGAAAAAAAAAATCTAAAAGGAGTCTTGAAGGTTGTGTGTTTGTGTGTGTGTGTGTGTGTGTGTGTGTGTGTGTGTGTGTGTTCTAGGGAAACAATAAAGCTTAATTGCTGAAGAAAAATCACAGCTATACTTCAAATTATACATAAAAATTATTCATTTGATCGGAGGGGGAGATGAACCATGAGAGACTATGGACTCTGAGAAACAAACTGAGAGGGTTCTAGAGGGGAGGAGGGTGGGGGGATGGGTTAGCCCGGTGATAGGTCTTAAAGAGGGCAGGCATGTATTGAATGGAGCACTGGGTGTTATACGCAAACAATGAATAATGGAACACTACATCAAAAACTAAAGATGTAATGTATGGTGATTAACACAATAAAATAAAATAAAAAACTATTCATTTGTTCTCCTTAGATTTTTACTCATTTTACAGAGAAAGCACAAATGATCAAAATTGCTAGTTTCCTGTCAGGAACCAAGTTGACGGCATGGCCATTCTGCTTCACTAACTATCCAGTCTTCATAAACGACCTTGTTTGATTCCCCATGTTCACATGAAGTCAGGTTTCTACATTGAAAACATGCAGTTTTCCAATTCATTCTACATCTATTCACGTTCTCTTTCGACCACATGGAAAGTATTCACCACGTAATGTTAGCATCCTTGGCTCCTGGCACAATGATTGGCACACACAGACCAAACAATATAATCCTCTTAGTAAATTCAATGCCATACCCATACTTCCGCTTCTCCTGTTCTCCCTGGGCTAAATATAATCACTTCAATTAGAACAGTCATAAAACAGAATCATTTGATTAACTTACGTTTTTTATGAAGTTTAAATCAAAATCATTTTGTTTGTTTCAACTCTGCATTTTAAAACCCCTTTAAAATAGATTAGTCCACTTAATTGTCTTGGTAAATATAGAATGTTGAATATAATTTTAATCTTTGCTAATGATTGGGGCCATTAAAAAAGTTCCACAATCATCATCTTTACAATTATTCTCTGAGTTTATTGCTGTTCATGTAGAAGGTTTAGGCCTTTGAATTTGTGAGGCACGTCTATGGCCTGCAGTGTGCCCTATGAAAGTGGCTTTTAGGAATAAATTTACGTTAAGAATGCATCCTACAGTGATGTGCCTTTTTCCTAGCATTTGCATAAAAGAAGCCAAGCTGACTAATAAATGATTTCAGTTTACCCTCATTTTATCCTCTGACCTCATGCATAACTAAATATGATCTAATTTTATGTTACTTCTGAATTCAATGCATGTACATACTTCTCTCTAGGATCTATCTATTCCTAATCAAATTTGTGAATTAATTCTATACTGAAAATGAGAAGTAAGAAAGGAACAAAACATACCTTCTTTAAAACGCTCCCCCCAGGAGAAATTGCTATTAAAGCCCAGCATGGGAAACTACACAAGGGAAATACACTACCTGGGACACACAATTGCTTATAAGATTACCTAACTTTCTTTCTCGTTTTACTTAAAAGCTTTCATCAGATAGATAGCCTACCTTTTCTTCAACCAAGTATATGAAAAAGAGAAAATCATTGTCTATTATTTTGCCAGATATCCTTCTTTGGCTACTAAAGAAAATGTACATGTATTTATCTCACAAGGATGCTTGAAACCTTGGGAACATCTTTCTGGTATTAACACATCTTCATTGCTTCTTCCTCTACAATTGCTTTTTAGAATTATGCTTTTTAAAAGCATAAATCACCCCAGTTTCTTTCATTGCAATGAGGAAACAGCATGGTATGTATCTTTTGCTATCTGTCAATTTGCTTATTAAAGTATTTTTCATCTTTTTTTTTTTTGGAGGGTTTTTCTTGGCCTCTTCTTTCCTGACTAAAGTTTTTGTTTGTTTTTGTTTTTGTTTTTGTTTTTGTTTTTCTTCCCGCTTTCGCATTCTTCAAAGGCTTTAGCCCTTCTGTATTGTTTGGTTAATACCCCCCTTTCAGGAGCTCAGACTGGTCTTTGGTTTCCTCCTGCTATCATCTGCTTCTAAGAGTTCTGTTTTTCAGTTTACATCTCCCTTCGCCTAGAACGATATAACCCCGCAGCATCAGTTGCTTTAGCAGGACTTGACACTGTACCCAGTTCCATGTTCCTATTCATCTGTTCACCTATATTTTTGAAGTTTCTTGAGGCAAAGGTTATGTTTTCTGTAACTCTTCCTGCAAGCCGATGCTTGGTTGCCAGAGCTGTCAAACCCACACACAGATACATCGCTAGAGATAATGTAATGAACACATTTTCTCCGTGTACTACGTAAAATGCTTATATCAGACTCTTTTCTGTGGTAAAGATATAGAGATATCATATCTAGGTGTTTATATACTTTAATATTTTGTCATATTCTGTTATATAACATTGTCTTTGGTTTTTCTCCCCTTCTTTTCACCTAGATTTTGAACTTTATATTGGAGAGGCAGGGGTGAATAAAAGACCAGGTTGACGTTAGGCCAGCTGGAATGCAAACTTAGGTTTAAATACTCAGTGGCTATGTGACACTGGGAAAATTACTTAACCTTTCTAAATTTTAGTTTGGAAAGATTTCTCTGAGGAACCTTGCAAACCTCCTAAATGGGAAAGGCACGCAGCAAGCCTAGCACAGGGCAGAACCATAATATACCCTTAATCCCTGCCCCCTGCTATTCTTGTCCTCCTCTTCAGCGTTGTTATTGTTACAGCTTTCTCCTCTTGTGATTGGTTCCCAGAACTTTTTGCAAACTGTGAAACTTAATATTTATTGAATTACTTTTTTCTGCATATTCCCTATTTTCCTGTTGCTAAAAATACTTATTACAAGATTCTATCCAAACTGAATTGTAAATTTAAAGTTCTTTTTAATCAGCTGCCCTTTCATCCCTATGTTTGGAGGACTTCACACATTTACAGATATAATAATCAGTGAAACTTGTTTTCATACAATATTTTTAGTGCAATTATTTCAAAGGGTAACATGTTATTGGCACATAGTGAGTAGAATAATGGGATGATCTGTTTCTGTTTAACAAAGTTAAGTTTATACTAATTTCATATATTGTTTCTACTGCATTCAAAAACCAGATAGATGAAGGGCATATAAGAAAACTTTAAATGTACTCACTGTTAAAAACCATACGTGCAAATGTACACATACTTTCATTCAAAGATTTATTTATTTTAGAGAGAAAGTACGTGCGAGTGGGAGTAGGGAGGGGCAGAGGGATAGGGAGAGAATCTTCAAGCAGACTCCCTGCTGAGTGCAAAGCCCGACTTGGGGTTCCATCCCACAACCTATGAAATCATGACCCCAGCTGAAACCAAGAGTTGGATGCTCAACCGACTGAGCCACCCAGGTGTCCAGAAATGTACATGTAAGTTTAAAAAAAGTTTACTTATTTTTTAAGTTTCTATTTAAATTCCAGTTGGCTAAAGTACAGTGTACTATTAGTTTCAGGTATACATTATAGTGATTCAGTACTTCCCTACGACTTCCAGTGCTCATCACAATGAGTGCCCTCCTTAATCCCCATCACCTATTTCACCCATCCTCCCACACACCTCCCCTCTGACAACCATCAGTTTGTTCTCTATAGTTAAGAGTCTGTTTCTTGGTTTACCTCTCTCTCTCTCTCTTTTTTTTTTTTTCCCTTAGCTCGTTTTTGTTTGTTTCTTAAATTCCACATGCGTGAAATCATATGGTATTTGTCTTTCTCTGATTGGTTTATTTCACTTAGCATAATACTCTCTAGCTCTATCCATGTCCTTGCAAATGGCAAGATTTCATTCTTTTTATGGCTAGGTACTGTTCAATTTTATTCCATTTATATGTACACACACATACCATATCCTCTTTATCCATTCATTAGTCAGTGGACGCTTGGTCTGTTTCTGTATTTTGGCTATTTAAATTCTATTGTATAACATGATTTTGTTTATGTTAGAATAAATATTATATCTTTAATATTTTTAAGTAATAAATAGGCTACCTATGAAATGTAACATGTCGAAAAGTTAGAATTTAGATGCATACTTCATCCATATTTACTTAAGCAGTCTGGTCCAAGAAAAATTGATATGAGACATGACCCACCTCTCTTTTTTTTTTTAAGATTTTATTTATTTATTTATTTTAGACAGAGAGATCGAGCATGCAAGCGGGAGGAGGGGCAGAGGGAGAGGTAGAGAGAGAATCCCAAGGAGACTGCACCAAGAGCAGAGCCTGATGCACGGCTTGATCTCAAGACCCTGAGATCATGACCCAAGCGAAATCAAGAGTCGGATGCTTAACTGACTGAGCCACCCAGGTGCCCCAATGCACCTCTCTTAAGAAAGAAAAAAAATTAATTTCAAATGGAGTGGAAGAACATTCATTGAAATAAAAATTGGTTTTGACTTATACAAATCCCCCTCTGAATTAAGCAACTGTTTATTTTTTTAATGAAAAGCTAGTTATTCTCAGATTTATAAGACTGAATCTTCCTATTTCAATCAGAAATGTAAATGTCTTACAATATCTTAAGGAAAAAAATTGGTTTTTTAAGCACATGACTTATCACTGATAACTTACAAAGCACTTTATCACCTGGTATAAATTGATCTCAAACTCATGGAACATATAACTTAGAGAAACTACCTTTAGCCCAACTAAACTCCACTTATGTTAATTTTTGTGATTACTTTTGAACTTGGTACCACACCTCTATGGTAGCACTGTTGGTTCCAGACAATATTGCGTAAAGCTCATCTTATTGGACATGTCCTATAATTTCCTTGACAGTATTCAAGTTATTAACAATTGCTATTCCAGCCACTGTACAGTACACTTTGAAAATCACTATTTTATGTGTGTGTTTATGTTAATAACAAATGAGAAATGATCAATGGCAGATAGTATAACTATAATGTAGGAATGAAGTGTTTTGTAGTTGCCCTATACTCATTAGCACTTGAATAAATGTGGGTATAAGGTGGAATGAGGGAAGAGATTAAATATCAAGTATTAATCCACCATTATGTGATTTTTACTAAGAAAGGAGTCTTTCTTCTCATGATGACTCTATAAATTAGCTGAAAACCAAAGGACATAAATGGCCTCTCTTGCCAGTATGTCTGTCATTCCTTCTGATGACATTTCAATTATAATCTGAAGCTCTATAAATCAACAAGATTTCTGAAGTTCTAATGATTGATCACTGCACTCTGCATTCTGAAGTGACTCTCATGCCTACTGTTTATAAAGAGTTTGCTTAAAAAAATAAAACACACTGCTAATGAATAATTTTGCTTTAACAGAATAAACATAATTTTCTAAAATATTTCTCAAGCAACTACTGTTCCTGACTTAGATTGGCTTCAGATATGTATTTTAAGAAAAGGCCCATTATAGATATAGATATCGATATCTATATCTATATCTATATCTATATCTATATCTATATAACTCAACACGGCAAAGTGGAAAAACTTGTTTCTAGGTCCCAGTAAATGGTTAAGAGAAACTCAGCTTGTTGATCTGCCTGTGTCAGTTTCTCACAGTGCTCAATCTTATAAAACCATTACTTTTGTGTCCTTGTGCCCGCTCATCTACATTAACCTTTATGACAAAACCACAGGACTGAGTGTCATTTATATTACTGGCACAAAGAAGGGAGTAAGCCGACAGCCACAGCCTTCTGTTTTTTGGGCTTTTCATCATTGGAGGGCAATTATAACAGAACTGGCCATGGCAGCAGCCTCCTCAGACTTCAGGGGTGGGTTGGGGTACACAACTGACGAGGCAAAGCCAGAGACCTGTTTAGCAAAAAGGGAGGAGAAATTCATAATGGTTATCCTCGCCTTGGCCTACTGCATGCCTGTTAATTTAGGCATGATTTTTGCACTATATACTCTTTGATGTGAAAAATAGCTTTCTGATCTGTTCTGGAGGTAACACAATACACTACTGACGAGTAATATTTGTTGATTACTTTATTTGTTGTAATTGTGTTTGGTGCTTTATGACATCTACAGTAGCCGTGTGATAAAGATACTAATGGTAGCCTCATCTTACAAAGGAAGAAACTAAAACCCAGAGGTAAAGCAACCTGCCCAACACCAAATGCATAGTTAAGTAACAGCCTGGACTGGAAGCCAGAGACATCTGGCCGTGTCCTCTAATACTAAAAGTGCACAGGGTTTAGATCTGTTGCTCTGAACTGTATAAGATCAAACAACTACCTTTTAAGGACAAATATTTGGTAATACCCACATTTAGTGATCTGAAATGGAATGAATCAATCACATAGTCCAGCTTTTAGAGTGCTCTAACTATAATGTAAGGGAGAAATGAAATAATTTTATTTGATAATGATAATAACAATTTCATTTAATAACAAAATACAATATTTATTTAATTTTCAAATACTTTTGTATATGTGTTTGCATGGCTACACTAGGAGACTTTATTAAAGAACTCTAACACTTGTACCAAGAGGTAGAGTCCTCCTTCACGTGCATATTTCCAATGCCAACTGAACACCTGACGACTTGTATGGGACACTCAAGTACCAGAAGGGGCACCACTCTCCAAGTTGTCTGACATAGGAAACAGCTCTAAATAAGGTTCTGAACACTGTTACTTCATTCCTGAAAAATTCAGCAACTATTAAAACTGTGTTTCCTCTCCCTCAAAAAAAAAAAAAAAAAGCATACATACACATACAAAACCCACTTTGTGTTTATCTGTAAAATGGATTTAGGTTCTGGTTGCATTAAACTACAAATTGGGTTTTCACCCATTTGCATGTCCAGGGCTGCTGGGAGGAATGGACTGTTGCTGCACCTCAAGGAGTCCAGTCCTTACCCACATCCATTGAGGCTGGTAGTGTCTACCTCTGATTATAACAACCAAAAATGTCTATCTGGTTCAGTTTAGAGAGATTCTATTCAAACTGTAAACAGAACAATCTGAGGTGATACTTTTAAGATTAAATGAGAAAATATATGCAAAGATCTCGGTGCCGTATATTTGCACACAATGTTACTAGATAATGAAAATTCAACATTTAAACAGAATCACTCTAAGAGAAGTTATATTAACAGCTTAAACACAATTGTAACATATATCACCTCAAATTAATAAGCCTATTTGTGACACTTCAAGGGATTTAAATTAAAAAAAAACAATGTAAGAAGGAATGTGAAAAACTAGTTTTCATTTTAATTATTTCACACAATACAAACATTTACATTTATACACATCTTACTGGCTACATGATAGATGCAGACTTTCTTCTAAAAACAATCATAATTAATGATTTAGCCAGAAACGTGAGTTTAAAATGCTTCATTATTCATGTTTCATAACACTGACCCATCTATTCAAATTTAACTGTCACTCAAAGCTCAGTCCTTTTTCATGGTTATAAATTGCATTTCAGAACTTTGTGCCTTTATGCTGCCAGTAAGTTATATTTTATAATCCAGCATATAATGAAAGGATAGTGTACAACATTAATTACAAGGTCAGTTCAGTGTCAAAGCAGAATATCACTGAATAGCATTTTCATGGAAGTAGCTAGACTCTATTACGTTTAAGCTTCACCATAATGAATACTCTGTACCAGACTCAATTCATGACAGAAATATATAAGTTCTGTGGCAAAGTAGCTTTTTTTCCCGTGAAATAATGTTAATAATTGAAGGCTTTCAAAATTTTATCCTGCAAATTTCAGATGTGATTAAATGTTGACTTTTTTAAAGGCTGGAAACACCAAATACTCTAAAGTAAAATTATATTTTCATCCTAATTTAAAGATGAAAACATACTTAATGCTGTCTAATAGATCTAACCAAGAATTTTCTACCTGAAAAATACTAAATTCAATAGTGTAAAAAAAAAGTATATTCCGTAATTCTTAAGTGACATTTTCTTTAACATGCCGATTTTAACAATATTCTCAAAATAATTTGAAAATTCTTGTCTTAGAGTCAATAAGATGCCAGAAGACGGACAGATAGAAAATTAACCTGCTATCTGTAACCACAGTTCCATGGTCCTTAACGAACTCAACTCCAGAAAAAGATATGAGTGTAATCCAGGACCAGGGTAAATGCTTATTTTTAAGGTGAAAGTTTAAAATGAATGATTCCCAGCTTGGCAGGGAGTCTGCTTCTCCTTCTCCCTCTGCCTCTCCCCCAGCTTGTGTACTTTCTCTCTCTCTCTCTCAAAAATGAATAAATAAAATCTTTAAAAAAATAAATAAAATGAATGATTTCTCTAATTTTTAGTAGCAGGTTATTAAAATGGACTTGAATGGGATTTTTAAGATGCAACACTAGGGGTGTCACTCGACCTCTCTGTGCCTTGGTTTCCTCACCCACAGGAGAAGGTGTTTACATAGAGAATCATGAGGATCTTTTTCAGCTTTTGGAGTGTAGGGTGTTTATATCTGCATTTCCATCCAGTGATTCATCCTTCTTCCCGTCTAGCAGGATGGTTTCTGCCCCCTGTCTGAGAGAGCCAGAGACTCCAAATTATGTCAGGGTCTCTAGTTAGATTTTGCTGCATTGAACCTCAGCCATTTCTCTGCAGATCTGTATTGTTTACCATACCTTCTCATATTCGGGGAATTTCCTCTTCCAGCTCTTCACTTCAAAGCTTCCGCTTGAGCAATGCCATCAAAAGGCAAGTAAAAATGCCACGAAAGAGAGGACACTATTTCTTTGGGACCTACGCAAAGCTGATTCCTTTCCTTTTAAGCCAAATCGTGTATCTAGCTTTACACCAGAATGGAGCTGCTTAGACAAGGGAGAAGGCATCTTTCCCCGGTTCTGCAGAGATCCTTGAGAAGGCAGGAAAATCAATTGGAACTAATGCTGTAATGGTACATGTCCCATTTGGGGACACTGATGAGGGGTTTAAGAGGAATGTATTTGTTGAGGCACTGTTTGCTTTAAATACCTTCTGGTTTGATCCCATGTTCCTTCGTGGAGGGGACTGGTAAGTGTTATGAACAAAGTAATTTATAAGTGACCTAAGTAACTATTATGTGATGATTAAAGATTAGCAAAAGACCTGGTATCACTAGGTGTGGAGCTTATGCCCTTGGCTTTGGAGATCTCCGGGGTCATAGAAAGGGCAATAGGGAGTATATTAGTCAGGGTTCTTCAGAGAAACATAACCAATAGGATAAAAAGTGATTTACTATACGGAATTGGCTCATGCAATGAAGGAGGCTGGTGAGTCCCAAGATCTGCAGGGTGAATTAGCAAGCTAGAGACCCAGGAGGGCCATTGGTGTAGTTCCAGTCAGAAAGAAGGCTGGCAGGCTCAAGATTCAGTAAGAGCTCATGTGTCAACTTGAGTTCAAAGGCAAGAAAAAGTCAATGCCCCAGTTCAATGTCTTTGATTGCACTCAGGCATGAGGAATTCTCCCATACTCTGGGGATAGTTAGCCTTTTTGTTCTATTCCAGTCTTTGAATTGTGGGATGAGGCCCACCCACGTTCGGGAGCATAATCTGCTTTAATGGGCCTACCTATTCAAGTGTTAATCTCATCTAGAAACACCCACAGAGACACACCCAAATATCTGGGCATTCCCTGGCCGAGTCAAATTGACACATAGAATGAACCATCAGAGGAGGTGATGACCAATCACAAAAGCAGTAATAGTAGGCACAAACTGAGCAATAGTATCATAAGAAGGGAGAATATCCAAAGTCCCTTTGAATTCCAGGAACAATACTGACCAGGTTTGATGCCCCATCACATTATAAATAATACCTAATCCAGATGACACTCAATGTTCATATGATTTGCCTTGGAGGAAAAAGAGACACTCCTCCCCCATTCCCAACTTAAAAAAAAAGGTTGTGTACTGAAATCATGAGGGATGAACTGTGAGCAGAAACAAGGAAATAGTAACTCATGGAGGTCCAACAAGATGATAACCAATATTTTGTTGTTTTGTTTTGTTTTAGATCCTTAACACTTTAGTGATCTTGGCTCGGCATTTTCAAAATTGCAAAAAGTTCGAAACAACTTGTATGTCCAACAAAGTAGGATTATTTCAATAGTTATTAGCACAAATCCAGTAAAGTACTATTCGGCCATTTGAAACAAAGTAATTCACAGGTAAAGAATATTTGTGCTGCAGGAATCTCTCTGATAGTGAAAGTGTTCCAGATTCTCATGGCTGGGATGCAGCAAATTATTTAGGAAAAAGATTTATAAAACATGGATTGCCACGGGTTACAATCCTATAAAATAAGAGCAAGAACAAACACCAGGATAGAAATAACACTAGAACAAACACTAAAAAGGCAAAAATAAGAGTGCCTTGTCCTCAAGATAGTGGATAAAGGTAATAAAATTATGGCTTTCACAGGAAAATGGTTAAATCAGACTTGGCATAATAGGGAGAGAAAGGAAGGCTATTGCCATAGAGTCAAACCAAGATACATTTCAAAGGTGAGATTTTTATCTCTGTTGTAGGTTTTATAATCCTAGAATCATAGTTAATATTTTAAATGGAAACACTTATAGCAAATGTAACTTTGATATTGATAGTCTGAAACTCTCTACTCTGACTTCTTTCCTCCATTGATAGCTATTTTAAGACAGTTTTTGATAACATGAGGTTTTTATTTTTTTAGAACACAAGCAGTATGTTAGAACAGACTGCACGTTGTAAATTACACATGTTATAAAACAGCATGTATCATTCCATTTTCACAAAAATATGGAGGTTTTAAATCCATATGCATATAACAGAAAAAAGACTATTAGAAAATTTAAAACATTTTAAAACATACATGGAAATGTATTAGAATGTTAAAGGTGATTTTCTCTGGAAAGTGACATTAAAGGAGAGATTTATATCTTTTCTATACTTCTATATTCCTCAAAAAGCTTTCAAAACGAACCAATATAATTTTCATATTCTGAAAAAAGCAGTGGTTACGTCAGCTGAAGTTTCATGTTACTTGATTCAGTCCGTGTCTCTTCTACTCAGTTTGTGGGCCCCCCTCTCTCTAAACTCAATTTGCCTGAGGAAAATCAGCAGCTACAAGTTTTTGCATTTAGAGACTTTATGCACCCACTATCATCCTGTGGTATGTATCTCTTCTTTATCCAAACATCTGTATAGACAGGGAGCTCTTACACACAACCTCTTCACTGAACTCTTGTTGAATACGTGGTAAGTTAATCATGGAGATACCCCACAGTGATGTGTATCAATAACTTACGAAAATGGGAAGTTCATTTGATACTTTTACTTCCTAGGGTGAAAAAGAAATTAGAGCAAGGTAATATCTGGTATAAAAATAGATAATGTCATGTAAAATTTATTAAAGAAAATGTGATTGCGGAAATTATCAAATCACAGAATATTAGGGCCGGGAGAGAGTCATTTTACAATTCAAAAATTCAAAAAAAATTAGAGAAATTGATTAGTCTGCTGCCACATGGATAAGCAGTCTTCACAAAAATGTCTGTTCCTCTTATCTGCCTTTAGGCATTTTCGGAGCGCTTAGTTTGTGCCAGGCACTGTGAATATGTTGGGTATAGAGATGTGAATAAAATGGACAACAATCTTGACCTCATGCAAGAGTAGTCTTTGTAGTCTAGTGGGTGATCTCGACAAATCAGAAGCAATTGTAAGTTTTTGTATTAAGGGCCAAGAAGGGGAAATTACAGAAAACATGGGACACCTAACCCAGCAGGTAGCAGAATGTAATTTTCCTATTACTTTTTGATACTTCTGCCCGTCTGCCTAATTACTTTGTTTTTTTAATTTTTCCAATACAAACTCTTACACATTGCTTAAAACATTTTTGGTTTAAATGAGAGCTAGGATGAATTCTTGACAAAGACATCCAAATAACACCAGTAATATCAAAATTTAACCAGTCATATCCATCAGCTAAAGAAAAAAAAAACGATTTTTCAATGGCTACTACTTTTTCTATATTACAAATTAATTAAACTTAGGTCTTAACCAGTTACATTTATTCTGAGATCAAGCCCCACACATTTTCAAAAATCGTTTTGCCTATCAAAATTTTATTTGCTCTTCCCTAATTGGCTGAGGCTTACCTCTTTGGTGCCACCCTCAACTCAGCCTTAATAACATGAAGAATTTTGCAACATATTACAGAATAATATCTTCATAGATTTACACTATAAAAGTTTCCCATGACCATGGAAATGAAAACCCAAAACGCAAAGTGTAGAAAACTGGGGCTAAAGGTGATTCTGGAATCCACTAGTTTTCACATTACGAAAGAATGAGAGATATGCTGTCTACCTAAGTCCAACAGTAGTTTTCCTTCTGTTATCATACAAACAGTATGTGATGGTTGGTTTTGAAGTCACAAAAGCTAGATATTCGTGTTTAAAATTTAAAATAAAACAGCCCCACCAATTTTTCGTGAATATAACTACCCATGTTCCACTTCCTTTAATCTCTAACTAGAGTGAGTACATTTTTTGCCTCTTTTCCCAGACAATAGTAGTTATCCACTGAAAAATTGGCTAATGGCTTCAGTTCCACATGGCTAACTCCCCTAGGAGAAAAAGCATAATGCTGCATGCAAAATTCCAGCATAGTCACAGAAGGACATTCTATTTCCTTTTTAAAAAAAACTTTGTTTCAGGTTCTTGGGTAAATCTGGTGGATAGAATGTTTACCACCTATAATTCTGTAAAGTTATCCTAGTTTATAAAATTGGTATTACTCGTGGCCAGAAAAGAGTATGCAAACGCTACCATGTCAGACGCTGACAAAGGAAAATGAACATCTCTGAGTATTCCAATGGAAGTATCCAAAAATTGAAGGCAGATCACTCAAACTCAACTTTAGCAAATAACATGGACATTCTATACACAATGGCCAAATAAATGACTGTGCAATCATTTTTCCATGTTGATATGAGAAATAATGCTACATTTATATTGCATAGCTAGTATATTCACCAAACCAAAAATATATTTTAATGATCCACCAAAAAGCCCAATAAGGTATCACTTGCACACACACACAATGAACTATTTTATAACGATCCTGGGACATGTACATATGCAGAGGGATAGAGAAAATACATTTTTAAAGACAGAAACTCCCCCCCCCCCATATTTTACTGTTATCTGGGAGGAAACACATGTTCCAAACTTTTCTTTTCTCCCTGCCTCTTTCCAAAGACAAACGGGCTTGTTCCTTTAAACAATCTGTTCATGAGAGCTATTACTTCTTAGAGTTGAGTAAAGCATACCAACTAATATTTCCAAAATATTTTTAGTAAATGCAACTGTAGAATAATGAACAATGAACCACTCTGTTAAAGAGATAAGCTATGTCTTTCTTCGGGTTCATACGGAAACTAACGCTTACAACCCAAAATTATTTTTGTCGTAAGCTGAAAGCTGCATAGATTATCTATGGCTTTTCTATTTGTGTTATGCCAAGTTCCTGTTCAGTCAACCTTCAGTTATAGGGGTCGATACTCTTCTTGGGATAACCCTAGGGTATCGTCTAAATGCAGAACTTGTTCCACCCCAGACATTCTGTTACTGTTGTTGTTGACTTCTTGTTGTTGTCATATAGAATCCCATCTAGTCTGGAACCCAGCGTGAACCACTGCTTGTACTACTCCACACAAGCGTGCTCCCATCAGCTTAGACCTCTTCGTGACTGTTTAACTCTGCTGTCAACCCTCCATCTCTATGGCAAAGCTTTCTCCAGGTGCCTTAATCACCAATAACCTTCCTTCTATCTGAAATCCCAATCCAGTTTTTGCCTATTGGCAGTGTCTAGCATTTATTACAGAATCTAGCATTTTATTATAGATGAAGATAAATTATTCTCTTGTTAATCTATACGGTTATATTTTTTCTTCTGCAAACAAATTTCAGATACCTCAAGGGCAGGAACAATATATTTGATTAACTGACTTATTGGCACAGAAAGCATTTATTGAGCTTTAATTATGAGCCAAATAGTGTACTATGCCCTGAAGAGAGAGAGATGGTAAAGAGATGTTCTTGGCTTTCAAGGAGATTCTGTCCCTGTAATTCAATCCAATAATTGCTAGAAGAGAGTTATAAAGGAGTGCTCTAGACCAGTAGTTCTCAAACCTGAGTGTATACTGCATCACCTAGAGGGCCTGTTAAATGCTGGGCTCCACTTCCAGTGTTTCTGATCCAGCAGATCTGGGATGGGGCCCAAGGATGTGTATTTCTAACACATTCCCAGATAATGCTGATACAGCTGGCCTGGGGAGAATGACTTAGAGAAGAGGACGGCAATCCCACGGGAGATACCATGTACAGAGACACAAGGGAGCAGAGTGCCTGCTGTATTCGGGGAGCAGCGGGAAGGTTGCACAATGGCCTTACAGGCTGTGTGGGGGGTAAATGTGACATGGTAGCTCGGGACAGAGAAATTCTAATGGATTTTGGACACCACGTGAAGGAATGCAGATTTAAGAAGCATGAAGCATGATCAGAAATGTGTAAATAGGGGAGGGAAGTGATCAAGCCTGAGCTTTAGTTTTCGGAAAGAAAATACTCAGGGTGGTGGATACATGGACGTCTGCCTCATGCTGATATGATGATGAACAATTATTTTGTTCTTTCAACTTGGAGGGTTCGCTACCATGCTTTTAGCATCTGGTCTGTCTCGGCCTGGACATTTTTAACGATCTCTTTGGGAAAAGCACAGCCACCAGTCAAGTTCTCCTTTCCCTCCCCTAGTGGCAAGTTGGCACCTGGTATCCCACCTCAAATAATATCAACATTTGTATCCATATGTTTCATAGACTTCTCAGACCACTGGAGCAGGAGGAACCCATGCCGTAATTTTACTGATCAGGAAGTTGAAGGCCAGATTAGTTAAGTAAATCCAAGTCACCTAGCTAGTTAATAACAGAGTCAAAACACTAGGACACAACTACCCAAACATTCTGCTTATTACCATAACAATGCACCGAACTCAAGTTAGCTATTGAATTGACTACCACACGGATACTTATGAACAGGTTTGCACCTGTGAAGGCATAATGACTAATTTGTAACTGCAACAACATCAATGATGAGACATGTCTGTTTTCAGAGCTATCAAAAACAGCCTGCGGGCGCCTGGGTGGCTCAGTCGTTAAGCGTCTGCCTTCGGCTCAGGTCATGATCCCAGGGTCCTGGGATCGAGCCCCACATCGGGCTCCCTGCTCCTTGGGAGCCTGCTTCTCCCTCTGCCACTCCCCCTGCTTGTGTTCCTGCTCTCTCTCTCTCTCTCTGTCAAATAAATAAAAAAAAAACAAAAACAGCATGCATCTTAGAAGCATTGAAATACAGTAAATACCAGATGGCTTTCCAGGACCTCTACCTTATTCATGGAAAGGATGGAAGAAAACATGACTTTGATGGGTCACTTTTTCCCATGTCCTTTACCTAGGCAACAAAATGTCTTATGGTTTAAGAAACCATCTTAGCATCTTCTCAACCAAAGGAGCTCATCCACACACAGGTAACTTCTAGAGGAGCCAGACTCCTGCGAGAGTGTTGGATGTTCTTTATTCCTGTATATTTCCTTACCTTCCTCAATTTCACAAGCAACTCCTGGAAATCCTGAGGAATTTCTTCAATCAGTTTTAATTCCCTGACCATACTTAGAACTTTGAGCCTCGTTATCAAACTTTGACCTCATGCCCTCATTTCCTCCTCTCAAAAACAAATCACTTTACTACATGCACCTATGTTTCAACACATTGTCCTTTACTAAATCTAAATGAAGCTATTAAATTTTTCATTACATAATTATTAATAACTAATTACCATTTCTAGTAATTTACTGTCTTACTCGACTTGTGCTGAAAATGTGGATATTCAACAGAGACCACCTCCTCTTTTTGATGGTGCAAGTGTGTCAATTTTGTGTTGCTAAATTTTAACAGAATTAATCCAGATCACATATTTTTATTTAGCTAGGAAACAGTTTTAACTTTGAGCCACATTTTAACATGGAATGAGTACAATGTTTTTATTTATTTTTAGGCTCAACAGGCACTGCAGTTATTAAATATGTTAATATCATGTGCATAACAATTGAAAATGTGCTTAATTGTTCAACCTTGGGGACTGGATAATCCACAACACATTTCTCTGGGTTTTTCATGTCTCTGAATTATTAGAACTCTTAAATTGGACTCTGTGCCACTAGTGTCTCTCTCTTCTTACCATCCTACCTAACCCTTCTGAAATGGATATTTGACTATGATCTTTACTCACTCTAATCTGGCCAGCTTCTCCAAATTGCTTTTCTTTGACCTCATCACTGCATCCACCTTATACCTTCCATTCTATGTCCAGTCATGTGGAATTTCTTGGCATTTCCAGGACAGGCCACACTATTTTATGCTTTCATGGTTACTCAAACTGTTGTCCTCACTTCTGATCTTCTTCCTCTACACTGGCAAACTTCTAGTCCAACTCCCAGATGAGCTCATCTGCCACCTTCTCTGTAAAACTGGGTCTTAAACTTCTCTGATTCTTTCACAGATTTTACTGTAACTATTTTGGAATACTATACACTTGATCTTAGCCAAAAGGCCGAGAAGCGATATTTTGGAATACTATCATGATTTTAATGTTGTTCTCCCCCAGTAGAGTGAGCATGTGCCATTTGCAATATGGGAAATATAGTATATACTCAACAAATATTGTTTAATTAGTGCATGACTGACAGTAATAACTGCACAGTGACAGCCACTGTCCTTACATTCTCACCTCTCATTATCTTTCTGACACACTACAAAGAGGTTTTGATGCATGCTTCCAATAAAAATGTCTTCTGTCAAAGTCAACTGTGAGTTCCATATTACTAAATCCAGTGTAGTTCTTTTGTGTTTGGGTGAGTGAATTTTTTAGCAGCCTCTGACACGGTCACTGCCTCTGTCTTGAAGTACTTTCTTCATTTGGTTTCAGGAACCTCACACTTACCTGGTTTTTCTTATACATCATAGCTATTACTTCCTGGTCTCCTTTAAATGTTTTCTTTTCCCCTTCTTCTCTTTGATATGTGTGGTCAGTTCCCAGCCCCTTTTCCCAAACTCTCTTCCTAGGAGACCTCAATCAGTCCCATGTCTTTAAAAACCATCTATAAGCCTATGACTCTTTTATGAATATCTCCAGTCCCAATTATGTCCTGCACCTTCAGACTCATCTGTTTATCCAATTTCCTTCCCAGCATCTCCACTTGGATGTCTAATGAGTCTCTGACATGAACACAGTCAAAATAAATCTCTTAATTTCATCTCTCCTTGGAGTTACCATTCTTCCTCTACTTCTCTCCATTTCCCCTCACGAAGAACTCAGAACCCATTCTCAATTCTTCTCATACTGCACATGTAACCCATCACAGAAAATCCTAACATCTATGTCTGTGAAATGTACCCTCAATCCAAGGTCTCTCACTGATCCCATCTTGCCATCCTAGCCTGAACCATCATCATCTCTCACATGGTCTAGTAGGGTGGTTTTCAATGTCATCGCTCTGTATCACGATTGCCCCATTCCAGTCTAATCTTTACTCAGCAACAAGAAAGCTCTTTGAAGAAAACACATCAGATCATCTCATTCTCCTGTTCTAAATTCTCCACTGATGTCCCATAAAACTTACAGAAAGAATTAAATTCCTTATCCTGAAATATAAATTCTTGTATAATCTGGCCCTTGCCCACCCTCCCACTTCATTCCCTCCCCATCCTTCCCATACACTGCGATCCATGATATTTCTTGTATAAGTCAAGTCTCTTCTGATCTCAGGGCCCTTGTCCTTGCTGTTTCCTCTGCCTGAAATGTTTTTTTTCCCCAAATATTCACCAGGTGTGCTGCTTTAAATAATTCTCATCCCTTCTCAGATATTGCCTCCCAGAGAAGCTGTGTTTGCTAGTCTACACTAGTCAACCTTCGAAATCATTTTCAAACCAGTTTTAATTCCAGAACATAACACTATCTGAAATCACATGTATATGCATGTAATGAATGTAACAAAATAAATATCATGTATTTATTGTCTCGTTCTCTATTAGAATGTTAAGTTCGATGAGGGTAGGGAGTTAACTTTGTTCACTCTTGTATTACCAGTGCCTGTCATATAACATGTGCTTGGTAAATGCATACTGAATGAAAAAACACATTGAAGGGATCGAAATTCTACCACTGTGGCATATGGATAATTTGAGAACCAACGTACGCAAGAAGACACTTTCTCTGCATTCTACTTTCTGCCTAAAAGCAGAACCTTCAAAAAGAATTCAACTTATTATAAATCCCCCTTTAAGAGAGGCTTCCCAAAGCAGGGAGGAAGAATGACTCCTACCTGTTACCAGAAATGGGAAGCTGGTGCCAGGATGAGAAATGACATAAATAGACCTTACAAAAACAAACCTTACCTTCCATTAGTTTCCCCCATATATTTCTCAGTCATATTCCACCATTTGTTGTCCCTTGAAATCCTAACTCACTCTCTCTGTTGAGATGGTATATAAGTTTTAAATTCTAACAGCTTCTTTGAGCTACAATTTCTGTGTACATCCTTCCATGGACATACATGAATAAATTTTACCTTGTCTCTTACTAATCTGCCTTTTGTCAGTTTAATTCATAGGCTCCTAAGTGCTGAATTTAAGAAGGTAGAGGAAAAGATTTTCCTCTTTGACAACATAAACGAACACATCAGTAAGTGGATAACTTGAGTAACTCTCCTCATCCTTCTAAGCCTCACTCTATCATTATTTTTATTAATCACATCATCAATGCCAGGCAAGAAATGGACTTTCTTAAAAGTGAAGGCATTAAAAATGTTAAAAGGTTACCATAAAGAGCTGCCATGTTGGGAAATGGTCTACAGAGTCTTCAGGTGATTTCATTCTTAAGCTAAATAGTTTGGAGGATCAGGATGGAGAGTGGAGATATCGCTCTGCACGGAGAGCCCAGTGATGTGATTAATAAAAAAGATGTCTAAAGACACATGAAAAAGATAGAAGTTTCTCTGATACAGGTCAAGGTTATTGCTTACTCCGGTCTTATGGTTCCACAGAGTCCAGAACCCAGCAGTACCCCCTCACCGAAGGACAAGACTCCCTGAACTTCAGGATGCCACAAATGTGGACTGCTGCCAAAATGCCATCTGACCAGGTGAAGATATTTTCAGATCTTTCACAAATTCCTCTATCATTATTCTCATGTTTTTTTATACCCTCAAACTGAGAGTAAGTAGCTTACATACAAATCCAGGAGGAAGTTCCTGAATGAACACCAAGAGAGGGATGAGTTTTAGGTCAAATTCCCAGATCCACCAGACTGTGATCTACTCATATCTACATTCTCACTTTTCTAAATTAGAGTAAAAGGCTGCCCAGAGGCCATTTTATTCAAACCCAAGAGGATACCTCAGGCTGAGAAGATATTTAACCAAAATTTTGTTTGGGGGATGATTTGGATGGGAGTCCTCCATATGGATCTGGAAGGATTATCACCAAAAAAAAAGAGAGAATGAACTTCATGTTACTGGCTATAGACTGGCAACCAGAGAGGCTAGGGGGCCCCAGAATCTCAGGTGTGGAAGGCCTGAGCCCAACGTAGACATCAATGCCCATCTTTGTCTTGGGAGCCCTGGGTAGGTAACACTTAAAGCCATCTCAGAAGCTTCCCTTTGGCATAAGCCCCTAAAACCTGAGTTGTGAGACAAAAAGACTAACAGGGCATTGTTTTTTCCCACCCCAAACTCACTGCAGCATTTATAACTGTAAAAGAGTCTGTTTAGGGGATATCCATGCTACTTTCAATCCTAGGCTAATAGTTTTCTGCCACTTCTAAGCCTGCACCTCTCCTACTTTCAGAGGCTTCCACCAACATTATACGAAGGAAAAACACCAGCAACAAAACATTATTTCATTAGCCCAATAGGTATGGGACAAGATTTAGATAGTAAAGCTTACTCTTTTATTTTATTAAACACTGATTATTGAGATCAAAGATCTGTTCTATAGCTTCCCCTCAAACTTGTGTTACTGTGGGTTTTTTTTTTTTTTCCACTTATGCAGAGTACAGCCCAAACACCTAAGCTGGTGGCCTGTCCCTCAATCACAGTTCTAAAGATGACAGGGAGCCCCAAACTACAGGGTGAAGAGGAGACAACTCTCTGAATCTGGGTAAACTTCCAGGAACTCTGGTGGTCCCAGTACGTACTAGGCTGGGCCCAAGGAACTTCTCTCACGCTCTGTGCTCCTAGAGCAGTGGTTGTCAAACAGTAGTTCCCTGACTAGCAACACCAGCACCACGTGGAACCTTGTTAGGAACGCAAACTCTCAGGTGTCACCCCACAGTTACCTTCTCAGAAACTCTAGGGGTGGGGCCCAGCAATTTTGATGCATGTTAATGTGTGAAAACCATTCCCCTATAGTGGTAAAATTTGAAGGGATTTGAGTAGATAGTGACATGTTTCGGAATGCATAGCATTAAGGACTGCCAAGCGGTCCCATTTGCATAGCAACGATGTGCAGATCATGTCCACGGTGCAGCCTCTCCTATGGCTAAAGTCTCTAGTGCTGTCTTGAGCTAAAACCCAAACTGCAGAAAAACAGACTGGATTTCCCGGAGTGAAGTTCCCATGACTCAGTATCTCCCCACATTATGAACACTACAGAACGGTGAACACTGTGCCTACAAACATCAGAATTTCTGTCACCCCCTCCGCCTCCTCCTCATTGGCCTTGTCCACAGGAAGGTGGAACTCTTCCATTTTCACCCTATGTTTGCAAAGCCCTGTACCAGACAAGCACCAGACATGCCACAGCCGAGAAGGACCTAGCCCTGTGAAGCTTAGTCTTGCCTTAACCGTGCCTGACTCACTGTTACCTAGAGGCCTTTGTGAAATCTGTCCCTTTTCCTTGAGTTACCCTTCCCTTCCTGGATTTGTCACTTTGGGGCTGATACTGCAGCCCTGGGTAGCCATCACATTCTGTGCTCACCCCTTTCAGAGTACAGTACTGCAATGATTTCTTGACTCACCCCACTGTCCCCCTCAACTTGGAGCTCCTGGAAGACTGTGTCTAATCTTTCCATCACCAGCATTTTGCACAGTTCCTACCTGAAGTAGATACTTGATAATATTTTGATTAATGAATGAATGAAAGCAGATAGTGAATTTTAAGGCAGAAAAATAATATCTTGCAATAAATGTGTCTTCTGTATCTCAACACGTTTGTGAGCATACCAACGAAGGGAAAGAATTTAAAAAGAATTTACCTGGGGTTTCATGACTTCCTTCACTCTTGATTTCACTTTGTAATCAGGACCCTAAGCTGCTTGTTTCCACTTAACCTTACCAAACTCATACAAATTCAGTTGGCAATGTCTACAATTGCCAGAGTTACTTGGAATTGTATACTGATCCTCCGAGGTGCTTAATGAGCCACCCTAGCTGATTAACAACCACCTACAAGATTGATGGGCATGAAATGCATTTTAATAGCAACCAAACCCTTGCTTCCCTGATCTATAGACCTATCGTTATGGACGAAACCAAATTTCTGAAATTCTGACCGCTCAGATCCAAACTGCAGTCTAATTGTGGCATTATTAAAATTGGAGTTTGAGGTCAATATCGCAACTGCATCTAGCAAATTGGGTAGCGAACAAGCCTCGAAATACAAACGTTAGTTAGAAGTTAATGATTTGTACAGAGTGATGTGTGGCTTGGGTAGTCCGTTCCCTTTGTCAAGTGTGTCTACAAAATGATTGCTCCATGCCGACTGCAGTACGTATCCATGGTAGTTATGTGCAATGCATTTGAAAATAATAATTTGACATGGGGAGACAAAGAATGAATAAGCCAAGGAAGTGTGACATTCACAAAGAGGCATTTTGTCTGCTGGTTCTTAATCAGGGCAGACCTGAATATTCACATTTATAGCACAAAAAGTGAAAGAGAGGGCTGGAATTTAAAAGGCCCTTCATCTTGGTCAGGCTCTGCGGGGTGTTCTCCCCGCAGCTGGTGGGCCCCTTCCTGTTTCTGATGTCTCCACCTGCAGGTGGTGGCGCTGGCCCCTGACCCCGGGAAATAAGCCTCTCGCTCTTCTCCTGAATTACCCCTGCCGCCTGTAGACTGCAAACAGGAAGTCAGGGGATGACAAAAGGCCTCTCACAAAAAGATTTGATTAATCAGCTACATAATGTTGCTCCATGAGCCTTCTTTTCCAAATCAGGTTTTCAAAAGAAAAAAATGTGTGCTAATATATCTCTTTGGTTTTATTCAAAGGGCAATAGGAGTGTAATTTAAGGAGAGGGAGATCATTGGATAGAGTCTAAAAGGAAACATCTAATCAATATAGGCCAAAGAGAAAAGGCAAAATTGCCAGGCAAGGATGTATTAAAACCTTGAAAGTGCCCAGGCAGCAATGAAACATTTGAGGGGGGAAACAAATGAGTGGCTTGTATTTTAGAATTTCTCAAACATTTGGGTCTAACCACTCCAAAGCAAGGAATACATGTGTTTATAGGAAGGAAGAGAAAAGAAGCGGATTTCATGCCAGGCTGGAGACCAAAGGCCCAGGGTTATTGCATTTGCCATGTGACCCAGATCTTGAGCCTCCTTCCATGGCAGGTCGGGACAGATTTAACTATCCCCCCATGGCCTTTCTTGTCTCTGTTCTGTTTTCTTCCAATCTATTGGCCAAACTGGAGGAGAGAAGGTATTTTGAACGTTCAGGCCTATTCAAGTCATTTGTCTATTTGCTTATGTACGTTTAGAAGTGTAGCCTAGCCTAAAGCACTGCCTCTCAAGGCAAGAGGAGATGAAGGCCAACAGGAGCATCACAGAGGAACATATTAGAAATGCAGATTCTGGCCCCACCCCAGGCCTACCGGCCCAGCATCTCCCAAGGTGCGGCTCAACCACCTGTGGTACAACACAGCCTCCGGGTGATTCAGATGCTGCTGAAGTGTGAGAACCACTGGCCCAGAGGTGGTTCTAAACTTGGGTGTCTGTCAGCTGGGGACTGTGGTTTTCAAAAAGAATTACCAAGAATCCAGGTCTTCACCTACTGACACAAATTTGTAAGGTTTGGGATCAAGGTAAGGAGTCTACAGCTTTTATGAAGACATCAAGCTGATTCTGAAAAGGGGGGTATGGACTGCACTTGGCGCAATGCCTGGCCACAGTATCCAAACTGCTAAGTGTCACAGGCAGGAGACTAGCCTTCTCCCCCACTGCCTCCCCCCAAATCCCTCTCCCTTGAACCCTTTGTCCACCTCATGCCAGTGCCACGTGCTCTCACTCTCATGCAGGGACTCTCCTCTGCCTCATTTGCTGCCAAACTTCTTCCTGGTCTATTCAACTTGTACACCTCTTCACATCTTATGAAGGGCTTTCCTCAGCTCCCTCAGGCAAACTGCATTCTCTCGGTTGTGACTCCTCAAACACATTGTTCATAGAAGTCTATCTGAAGAAGTAAGGCCTTTGGAAAGACCTGGGCTTAGTCATATACTCCTTCAGCAATTATTTATCTGACATCTCTTTTGTTCAAGGGGTTTTGTTACGGTCTGGAAATAATGGTAAACAAAAAGGGCACAGTTCCTACCCTAATGAAGCTTTAAGGCTAGCTGCAAATCATAACTGCACCACTTATTAGCTGCATGACCTTGGGCAAGTCACTTAACCTTTCTGAGTCTCAGTGTTACTGGCTGTAAATTGATGATAATACCAACTTTACAGAGCTGTGGCAAAGATTAAGTAGCAAGAGGAAGAAGCATATGATGGAGTGCCTCTTACATAGTTGCCCTCCACAAATGGTAGCTATTATTAGATTATGTATCTCACTCTATTGTAATGGTTTTCGGTATCCATCTTTCCCTGGTCTATGAAGTTCCTTGAGGTCTATCTTACTCATCTTTGAATTCCCTGTCCCTATCACAGTGTCTTGCAGCATGACTGACATAATTCTTCTGTAAATATTTCTGAATAGTAAACTGCACTTTGTCAGGCAAGTCACGCTCCCTAATGTGAACCATTTTGCTCTTCCCTTGAAAAATAAGGCAAAACTAAACAGGGGGATTTCAATGGAGATTTTTGTATTGTTGCTATTTAAGGAAAAGTACTACTAATAAGAACATTTCTTCTCACACCGAACATTACAAGGTAAATCAAAGTAATTGTATCTAAGTAAATGTCCTGTCACTAACTTTAACCAGATTTTGCCCTTTCAAGTGCTCTTCAAAACACAAAAAGAAAAGCAGGCATGCACATTAAAATCTACTTTTTGAAAGCACCAAAGGAAAGCAGTGAAGATGCACTGACCTTGACAGTTACTGGCCCTCAAAGGGGACACACCTAGTTTTACTACATTGTCTCAGATAAAACACAGATTTGTTTTGTGTATACGGAAAGGGAAACATTTAATTACCAAATGATCCTTTACTACAGTGATTCTTTAAATTGAGTGTACATCAAAATCGCCTAGAGAGCTTGCTTACAGATTGCTGGGCCCCACCACCAGTTTTTGATTCAGTATGTCTCAGGTAGGGCCCAGGAATTTCCATTTCTAACCATTTTAGGTGATGTTGGGGACCACACTTTGAGAACCACTGGTTCACTCTGTGATGGCAAAGGTCTGAATATGCTACAATGAGTGCTCTACCTCTGAAGAAAGAAAGAAAAGCATGAAAGGTTAAAGGGAAGAAAGTTAGAAATCTCAGGCAACTGAAGTCCTCCAAGCAAAATTAATTGCATCTCATATACATCAAAAACCCTTTGTTTCACAGACCAGCCTAAATTGACTACTTTCTTATATTGATACGAAAGTGAATCCACTTCCGTATGAGATAATGAGCTTCTTGAAAAATGGCGGCAAGGTTTATTCATCTTTATGTCCATCATGGCATTTACATAGTAAATGCTAAATAAACATTTGCTGGATTAAAATAATTCTAAAAGAAATGTTTTTTTTTTTTTTTACCTTAATCTCCAGAATGGTAGAAATTTTACGAAGTAATCTGTAACTTAAGGTACACTACTGATTCACTGTGTGGATTCTTGGTTTTCTTTTTCATCTGAAATGATTCACACATCTAACTTCTGTGAGGTGATATGCAAAGAATACTCAGAGATACCTAAAGAATTAAAGTGCTATATGGATACCATATATAGAAGCTACACAGTTTAATATAATTTTCTATTGTGCTCCTACTATATACCTAGAAGTGTACTGAATTCTGGAAATACCTAACAGAATAATGCTGCTGATAGCTTTAATTTATTTAGTAGTTAGGATGCAACAGGTACTATATAAAGTGCTTACTGTGAACTATGCTTATTTATTCAGCACAACACTTCTCAGAAGTTGGCATCATCAGCATCTCCAAATTTTTTTAAAGATTTATTTATTTATTTGAGAGAGTGAGAATGAGAGAGAGAGAGAGTACATGAGAGGGGGGAGGGCCAGAGGGAGAAGCAGGCTCCTCACTGAGCAGGGAGCCCAATGCGGGACTCAATCCCGGGACTCCGGGATCATGACCTGAGCCGAAGGCAGTTGCTTAACCAACTGAGCCACCCAGGCGCCCAGCATCTCCAAATTAAGGAAGAGGAAATCAAAACTTAAAAAGATTAACTGATCCAAGGCCACACAGATAAGAAATGGTGGACCATGACTTGAACCAAGGTTGTCTGAAGGTAGGGTTTGCTCTCAATGGCTCCACTGTACTGACTCACTCTGAAGAGGGGCTTAGCCCTCAGGAGAGCCACATGCAAAAGAAAACAAATTATTTCCTAAGATTTAAACCTGAATAAAGCTATTGGTTCAGCTTACATGCATCCAAGTTCTAAAATACTCCAAAGGGAAGCTCATTTTGGGATCCATACTAGAAAAATTTTAAGGTACAATTTTTCATTCATCGATATGACAAATTTCTCTTGACCATCTGTTGTTTGCAAACACTGTGGTTCCATGGATTCATTGGTGAGCAAAGCATGCCTACTGTGTCGTGGGTGAAACAGATAATAATCAAATGCTCACACAAAGAGCATGTAATTACAAACTGAAAAAAGACTATGGGAGGAAAATAAAGGGCACCAAGGAAGCATGTAGCAAGAGGACCTACTCTAATTTGGGAGTGGGGGGAATCAGAGGAATCTTCCTGAGATTGTGACAACCAACTGAGTTTTGCAAGATGATCAGGAAGAGGTTAGTGAGTGTATGGGCTTGGGGTTAGTGGAAGAGAGGGTGAGCAGAGTTCCTGACAGAGGGAATGGTATGTACAAAGTCAGAAGAGATCACAGCACAGTAGCCAGAGGATCTAAAAAAAAAAAGTTGGTGTGGTTGGCATACAAAGAATGAGAAGAAAGGAGTAGTGAAAGATACTATTGCAAACATAGACAAGGACAGACCACGTTGGGCTTTGAAGGCCATGTTAAGGCCAAGGGTAAGAAAAAGCCTTTGAAGTAGAAAAGTGACAAGGCTAGGTTTATATTTTTAAAACACTACTCTTGCTGTAGAGAGAACAGTCTGGTGGGGAGGGGTAGATTCATTTTAACTCAACTAATTAAGAGGTTATTGTGGTCATCCCAGTAAGAGATGATGACAGCTTGTCTTAGGATAGTGATGGACACAGAGGAAAACTGCAGAGATATTGAGAAGGTTAAATCAGTAAGACTGGGTGACAGGTTTGATATGGCAGTTGAAGGACAGTGAAGAGGAATCAAGTACAAATCCCAGACTTTCAGCTTGCTCAGCCCGGGGGTGTCATTCACTAGAATGGAGCAAAGTAGATGTGTATCGGATTTTAAGGACAATATCATAAGTTCAGTTGGGTGGTGTTTGTAGAAATTGACCTGCCTTTAACAGTGGAGATGTTAATTAGGAAGATGGGTATCTAAGACTAATATTCAGGGGGAGAGTTCAGGGCTGGAGATGTAAATTTTAGAGGTTTGCAAGCAAGCTAGTAATTTAAACCAAAAGCATGGATGAGATCACCTAGGAACAGGAGACAGAGTAAAATATGAAGGACAATATTCATCCCCCCCCCTTTTTTTGGTACATTGTGTAGTAAAACAGAAGCATACCCTATTTAATTTTACATTAGAAAACCAGTCTAACCACTCATGGTAGAGAAGAAGAGAACTAAAACTGTAAGTTCAATCCATTTGCTAGATCTTAAGAAGAGCCAATTTTCTCCAAATGTCATCCTGGGGTGACCAACAGCAATGGCATCACCTACAAACTTGTGAAAGATGCAAATACTCAGGCCCCATCCTAGATCTCCTGAATCAGAAGTCCTGGGTTGGGGCTTAGCCCTGCTGGCAAATCAGATGCATGCTCAATTCTGAGAACTCCCGCTTTATTTTTTTCAATCCCTTGTCTGAAAAGCAGTCAGCCAAGCGGCATATTCACACTCCTGGATAGAGAGGGAGCAGGGGCAAAGTGAGGCTGTTCTTGATTCTGTGCCAGAGGAGATTGTATAATCTAGACCCTCTTGAACTCAACAGAAGCTGTAGAAAGCATTGCTACATGTGTTTTATAACCCAACAATTATGCATGCCCTCTCTGTGCTTTGCAAAAGGGACAGACTGGTGCCAGGGAAAGTGACATTAGTAATCGAAGTTGAATAGGTAAAATGTTCTGAGACATGAGGAGGCAAAAGTTGATTTGGGAGAACTTGACAGAGAAGGCACTTTTAACTTCAGTCTCAGCTTGATAGATATAAACAGCTATTTTCAAGACTCAAACACCCACACTCCCATCTTTAGAACAATATTAGCAATTCTTTATGTTTGACAGATAAACCTCTGCTGCAAATTATCCTCCAGCCATGATATTTAAAACCAATGGTTTCTGGTGTTTTGTTGCTATGAAATATGTAACTTTAACCAGCTGTTTACACCTGTGTCTTAAAAATCTAATTGAATAGTTCACTTGATGTGTTAGCACAATTAAGAAGCTCTTCCTTAACAGGGAAAGAGGGGCAAATTGATATGTTTAATTTTCAAAAACACAGATAGTTCTCTGCTCTATAACAGTGTATCAGCTAGAAATTTCTATTAACTGTCTCTTCTCTACTTCATGAGTACAAGGATAAGTTGTGGTTTTAATGATCATTTTGGAACATTCTGGGGTATTAAGGTAGATGCTGAACCAAGGAGCTTAATTCATATTCAGGACAGTTTTAGTTTTGTATGCTATTATCCTACTTAATAAAATAATTATATTTAATGATAACTCCTTTAACTGTAATGTCTAATCAATAAGGGCACACCCATTTCCTGACAAATATACATACATCTACATGTATAAGCTTAACTTATTTTTATGGAAATGATTCATATATTTTGTTATACGGGATGAAGAGAAATGGTATCAGCCGCTTCTATCTAATAATTTAATAAATTATGCTTTATGACATATATGCTCTCAACAGCATTCAGATGAATATATTTTCTTTAATAATCAAACATAAAGTACACAGGCTTTGTTAAATCACCTAACTACTGAAACAACTGTACTATTAATATTTGAAGGATCTTTGAAAGTATTTCTGATTTCCTTTTCCCACATGCTACTCAAAGGGACAGGCATTTATTGAATTGTCAATTAAATGTTTTCATAGTAAGAAGATAACTGGATCATAAATAATAAGGCATGCATTCACAATTGTATGGCTCATGAGTGTAGTATGTAGTTATGTACATTACCTATCCCTTCAGTGAAAATGAAGATAATCCATTTTCTTTTAGATGCAATCACTACTATCCAATGCAAAATAGACACAGAAAATAGGCAATTCACAAGCATAGTAACTACATGGCAATTTGCTTTCAACCTTCTACATGGATATTCTTTTCAATATGCATTAATTTCACTGTAACCAAAGAACGCTGTATGTCTAAAAAGGAAACTAGCTGTTAAATCGTGAAGATATTTTGCATATAATGGTCAATGGTATTCTAGGCAACAAAGAAATGTTTAATAATAAAATGTTTGTTCATAAAACTCGTAGAAATGCTTCTTCGAAATGTATCTTATAAATGCCTAGAGATGGGCTGAAGAGAAAAATATAGTAAAAGAATATTTAAAATTTTTATATTTTCCTTTATACACCTCTAATCTAACATACAGTCTTTTAATAGATTCTGTTTGCTGCACAAAATCATGAATTAAATACTAATGAGTTGAAATATAATTTTAAAAAATAAGTGCATTCCAAATAGCAAACCAATCAATTGACTTTTATATTCTTCTGATAAATGCAAAGTACCAATTCTCTGAACATAGCTTTTTATGGTTACCTTTTCAAAATAACTACATCATTCAAACTACTGAGTTGCCTGTAAAAGCCCAATTGCTTGAACATTAGTTCTGGAGAAATTTTCATGATGCCTTTAGACTCTTGAGTGTCAAACTCAACATTTAGGCTCTAAAGCCTACAAGTGATATTTATCACCTTTCAACACTCACATTCATCATTTAGGGAAAATATGTTTAAGAAAGAAAAAAAAATAGGCACTCGGGGTTGAAAATATTCTTCTTACAACCCGTGTCGTTCTCTTTATGTAAAGCCCTTTGACTGGCCAGTGGGAAAAATATTAGAAAGATTTTTAAATGCCCAAATATTTATGACAAATTATTGAAAACAGGATTTGGAAGGAAACAGTAAAACAGAAACTCAATGAAATATTTAGTTTAATCACTCTGATTGTTAACACACCTAAGATCCCCCAACCTCAGCAACTTAGTAAAAAAAAATAAAATACAAAAGGGTTATAGTTTGCTGTGGCTATCTAGAAGGAGAGCCTCCTCTTTCTTCCCTTTCCTAAACCAAAAATTGGTATTTTCTCTTTCAAATTCATGCATCAGCAATGAATCTAGTTAAGTGATAATCTCTTTTTGCAGTAAAACACTTTTGCAAGTCTCAAATTATATTCTATAACACTGCTTGACCAGGTTACTAGAAAGAGGCAAAGTGTCATTTATTCATTCAACAAAAATTTATAGAATCCCCAAATTAAAAATAAGGTACATTTTGTGATGAAATCATAATACCAAAAAAATAGATGCCAACATTTGATACCTCTTAAACTGTGAAAATATGAGTGGCCAATGTGATGGTCAGGCAAATATGAGGGATATTTCCTGAATGCTTTATGAGTCTAAAATTATAATCATACCACCCAGTATGAGCATCCTCCTCACTTAAAAGGAATCCTAACTATTGATTCAGGATTAAACTCAAATGCACCAACGAAACAAGAGAGAAATTTCAGGGTTATGATCACAAATAACAATTATATCCTGAGAGCAAATGGAAATTTGCTAGTAAGGAACTTCTACATCATGACTTTTTTGCTGAATCTAGTGTTAGTTGTTTTTTTTTTTTTTTAACAAGTGAGAAATTGATAGTCCTACAGGAAATGTTATGTCCAAGTTTATTTTCTTGGCTTCTGATTTTGAGGCCAAAGGGTGTGGGCCATTTTAAAAGGTCAGACATCAGCACGTGGCTGTAATGACAAAGAGTTATTCAACTACAACACAATACTTTTATTTTCAAAGGTTGGCTACAATAGGAAAAGGAGCATCTCTTCTTATATCCTCTCTTCCTCATATTTTAAAAAGACATTTTTTGATTCCAGACTCTTTTAGTCTTTTAAGCTGGCCTTTGCCCCCCTTATGAGAAGAGCTTTGCTCTTCGCCTTGAGGTTGTAGTGACATTTAGGTCGGGAAAGTCTTTACCAATGTAGTCTTAATGGGGAGTTCTAACAAGGGAGTAGGGACATTGAAGGCCTGCTCAGACGCCTGAGCAATTTGCCTTACCACTCAAAACTGGACCAAGTTGTGCAGAAAAGAACAGGTCTTGTGGTTCGCTACATTTACTTTCAGATTTACAGGTCAAATGTAGATTTTCAGGAAGGTAAGGAATTAAGTATGATCGCCATCATCTACACCAGCACCCTCACCAACATTGTCATCACCATGATCAAAATGTCATAATTATCATCAATGAATCCATTTTGGCTTTTTTTTTTCAACATTTTCCATGTACCAGGTACCATGCTAAGCATTTTATATGTATAATCTTTTTTATGTTTACAAAAATTCCCATAATGCAGGCTCCATCCAAGAAGAAATATGTTTAAACATTAAATCACATCACATCACAATCCGTATTAAAAAACCCCAATGGCTTGCAATTTAATTTATGAAAAAAGCCTAACTACTTACTATGTTCTGGAAGACTGAGCATCATCTGACCCTGCCAGATCTTTCTCCTCATTTCCTGGCACTCACCTCTATCACCGTACACCACTCATGTTACTCTTTAAATAGGCCATGATGATTCCGGCTAGGGAGCTCCACATCTTTTGTTCCCTTTGTCTGGATATTATTTAAATGTCTTCCTCCTTTTCAGTGTTCTGGTACCTTCCCAAATATTACCCAAATATTATTTTCTTAAGTACCTTCTCTGATTTCTCTATCTGGTGTTAGCTCCCACCTCACATTCCAGGCATATTCTACCATATTGCCGACTTTTATTTTCTGAATAGAACTTATCAGTATCTGAGTATTATATTATTTTTTACATCTCCTTCATTAGAATGTAATATCCTTGAAAGCAAGGATCTTTTCTTTAAGATCCACTACTGTAATCAATCACCTGAAACTATATTTGGCCTATAGGAAGTACTCAATCAATATGTGACAGGTGATTGAACAAATAGCCCTTTGAAATGGGTACTAATTTTCTTGTTATCTTTATTTGAAGGATAAGGAAGCTGAGATTTAGAAAAGTTAAGTGACAGGTTCAAGATCATAAAGCAACCAACAGAGCCAGATTTTGAAATCAAGACTGTATACTTACCTAACCAAATAAAAATGAATTTGTCCATATCATGATAGACATAGGAGTTTTCAAAATCATACACAGGATATCTTAGCCTGTCACATTAGGAAACATAGATGTCATCAAGTATTGCTAGAATGATTTTTTTTTAATTTTTTTATTTTATTATGTTATGTTAATCACCATACATTACATCATTAGTTTTTGATGTAGTGTTCCATGATTCATTGTTTGCATATAACACCCAGTGCTCCATTCAATATATATTAAAGAGGGCACGTATAGAATGATTTCTTAGTCAGAAGTCTATAACAATAAAAAGAAAGCCCTTTAAAATACGATAATTTCACAAAAGTTGATCGTTCTGTTCTACTGCTCCTATTTTAGACTACATTCTCCTCTAGGTATTTAACATTTTAGGGAAAATAACTATTGCTCATAATAAAGTCAGCTGAAGACCATGTTACACAGCACAGCACCCTACAATGAGTGTCAGAAGACCTCAGCACCAGTCCCAGCTTTTTCACAGATTAGTTGGTAGTTACAGGAATCTGAGAGTCACAATTTCTTTATTTTGAAATAGGAGAGCTCTTTCCTGACGTGATGAAACAAAAATGGTGAAGTAGGAGACACCCGGCCTCCATCCTCCCATAAAGACCAACAAGTAGACAGCTATCCACAGATAAAAAGAGCTGTAGGAGAGCTCAGGAGTTCACTTAAGATACTTCAGGAACACAGTAAAACAAACAAACAAACAAAAAAAAACCCCACAAAATAACTACACAAAGTGTGAAGGAAGAACCACTCCATTTTGCCTGCATTATCTCATTTCCCCAAGCCAGCAATGGTCAGCACCAAGAAGGAACTCCCCTGCTAGAAACAGTTCCTCTCACTGGGAAAAGGACAGCAGAGTGAGCAACCAGTATCCTCAGCCTCTTGGGCACTGCACTAAGGACCCACTTCAATTTTACCCCACCAGGACTTTGGCAAATTTATGTATAGAGACAGTTAGAAACAAAGAGCAGTGATGCCAATATCAGCCACACAGTAGGAGTGACCACAATACAGAGTGACATACTCTGCAGATTACCCCAGCAGTTTTCGCTGAAGAAACCAATAGCCAGCACAACTACCATGGATGCCCTAGAGATTTCTCAGGTTTGGCCCACAGGTATTCATGTTTGCTTATGCCAGCTGAGTCCCTCCTTGCCCAGTCTCCTCTGCCCCAACCAGAATGTGGGATCCACACCTGCAGCCAGCCCAGGCCTTTGTAGGCAAGTGCATCCAAGATGCCTGCATCTGACCTCTACTGCCATGTACACACTTGGGGCTAACCCCTCTAGCTGTGTACCTGCACACCACAGGCTGGCACCCACCACTGGACTCCACTGCTGTGTGCACAACTGTGTCAAGAACCTGAAGCTACAGAAGTGCACATTGGCCAAGTCCTCCACACCTGATTGTGGACCTGGATTTGGCCCTATCTGTTGTGACTGGACTGCACCACTACACTCACCTGCAGCTAGCCCCCTAGCTGTGCACTTGCATACCCCCAGCCCAACCCTCATCACTAGCTTCCACAGCACTGTATACACCTGTGGGGAGATCCTGCAACCATAGGTATATACCCTGAATGCCAGGGCCCCCACACCTGCCAGCATGCCTGCAGGTGGCGCAGGCCTTTACTGCTGGCCGTGGCCCCCACTACTATGTGTGCCTCTGCAAATGGTCCTTGCCACTACATGGACACCTGTAGTTGGACCCCATAACCAAGTGTGTGCATACCACCAGACTCAGCTAACACACTGCCTACCCTGACCCCTAGCTGCTGGACACGGAAGTTCTGCTGAGGACTCCAACAGCCCTTGAGGCCACTGCAGACCTAGTGAAGTACTTGCCAAGGACCACAGAGTTAACACAGTTACTGTGGACCCCAGTGGCCCAAGCTGACAAAACAACATGCCCTCCTGGACTCGGAGCTACTACATGTCCCTGAGCATGGTGCTCTGTACCACTAGACCCACGGTCATAGCTTGTTCCAGTGAGCCCCCCCTGCATGTGAAGGTCTTTACTCATAAAGTCAGTCTATAAAGTCTGGAAGAAGGGACTGCTTCTTCAAATATGCAGACACCTGTGCAAGGCAACAGGAAACAGAGAATCAGAGAGAACATAACACCACAAAGGAACATGGGAAACTTCCAGTAACTGAACCCCCAAAAATGGATAGACAATAAATTAAAAATAATTGTTCTAAAGATGCTCAGGGAGCTATGACACAATACAGCTAAACAATTTAACAAAATCAGGAAAACAATACAAGAAAAAAATGAGTTCAACAAAGAGAATAAAACATAATAGAGAATCAAACATTAATTTTGGAGCTGAAGAATATAATTACCAAACTGAAGACTTCATGAAAGCTTAAACAGTAGACTGGGCCAAGTAGAAAAAGAATCAGTGAGCCTGGGGATAGATCACTTGAAATTATCCAGTCAGAGGAGCAAAAAGAAAAAATGAATCAGAAAGTATGGAGAAAGCCGACAAGACTTATAGGATACCTTTAAGAGAAAAACCTAGGCATCACTGGAGTCCCAGGAGGACAAGAGAAGAGAAAGGGGTAAAAAACTTATTTAAAGAAATAATGGCTGATATCTTCCTAAACCTGGGGAGAGATTTGGACATCCAAGTTCATGAAGCTAATAGCTAGTATGTCACTGCATAATTTCAATCCAAAGTCATCTCCAAGACGCATTATAATAACTCTCTAAAATCAAAGGCAAAGAGAGAAATATACAAGCAACAAGAGAAAAAAAAATTTAATAAATGGAAACCCCCCTTAAGGTTATGAGTGGATTTCTCAGTACAAATCATGCAGCCTAGGAGGGAATGGGATTATACATTTAAAGTGTTGAAAGAAAGAAAAAAAAAAAAAAAACTGTCAACCAGGAATACTTTATCCAACAAAGCTGGCTTTCAGAAATGAAGGTGAGATAAGGAATTTTTCAAGAAAACATGAAAATACAGCATACATTGGTAAAAGTAAGTATATAGTCTGATGTAGAATCCTCTAACACTGTAATATGATGGTGTGTTAAATACTTCATTCTACTATAATGGTTACAGGACAAAAATCTTAAAAATAGTTATAGCTACAATACATTGTTAATGGATACATAATATAAAATATGTACATTGTGACATCAAAAATATAAAATGGGGGAATAGAATAAAAGGTAGAGTTTTGTGTGCGATCAAAGTTAAAATGTTAGCTTGAAATAGACAGTTATACCAATAAGATGTTTTGAGTAAGCCTCCGGTAAGTACAAAACAAAAACCTATAGTAGACACACAGAAGATAAAGAGAAGGGAATCAAACTATATTATTATGAAAAATCATCAATTCACAAAGGAAGACAGCAAGAGAGAAAGAAAAGAAATATAAAACCACCAGAAAACAATTAACAAAATGGAAATAGTAAGTCTTTACCTATCAATAATTACCCTAAATGTAAATGGATAAATTCTTTTATCAAAAGTCCCACAGTGGCTGGATGGATTAAAAAAAAAAAAAAAAGAAAGAAAGACCTACCTATATACTGCTAACAAAAGACTGACTTCAACTTCAAGGACACACATAGGCTCTAAATGAAAGAAAAAAAAGGATATCCCATGCAGGGGAAACCAAAAGAAAACAGGGGTAGCTATACCTATCTGAGAAAAATAAACTTTAAGTCAAAAACTATAACAAGAGACAAAGAAAAGATCATTACATAATGATAAATGAGTCAACTCATCAACAGAATGTAACAACTGTAAATATATATTCACCCAACACTGGAGTACCTAAATCTGATAAGCAAATACTAAGAGATCTCAAGGGGGGAAGCAGATAGCAATGTAATAATAGTAGAGGACTTCAATGCCCCACTTTCAACATGGGATAGATCATCCAGACAGAAAATCAATAAGGAAACTTTGGACTTGAACTATAATTTAGAGAAAAGGTACCTAACAGACATAGACAAAATATTCTATCCAATGGAAACAGAATACATATTCTACTTAAGTGCACATGGAACATTCTCCAGGATAGATCTTATCTTAGGTCATGAACAAATCTTAGCAAATTTTCGAAGACTGAAATTATATGAAGTCGTTTTGTTTTTTTCAACCTAGTGTCATGAAACTAGAAATCATTAACACAAGAAAAACTGGAAAATTCAGAAATACGTGGAAATTAAAGAATGCACTCCTGAACAATCAATGGGCTAAAAAAGAAATCAAAAGGGAAATTTAAATCTATCTGAGTTGAAAAAAAAGAAAACATCCCAAATTTATGGGGTACAGCAAAAGTAGTACTAAGAGAAAAGTTTATAGCAATAAATACCTACATTAAAAGAAAGAAATATATCAAATAAAAAATCTAATTTACTTCTCAAGGAACTAGAAAAACAAGAACAAGCTAAGCCCAAAGGTAGCAGGGGAAAAAAAGTAACAAAGATCAGAGCAGAAATAAAAAAAAAAAATAGAAACAAGAAAAACAATAGAAAAGATCAACAAAACTAAGAGCTGGTTTTTGAAGAAGATAAAAAAAAATTGACAGATGTTTAGCTAGTCTAATAAAAAGTGAGAGAAGACAAATAAAATCAGAAGTGAAAGAAGATATATTACAACTAATACCACACAAATACAAAGGATCATGAGGCTACTATGAACATTATACATTGACAAAATGAAATAACCTAGAAAAAAATGAATAAATTTCTAGCAATGTATAACCTAACTAAGACCAAATCATAAAGAAACAGGAAATCTGGGAAGATCAATGATGAGTGAGGTAACTGAACCAGTAATTAAAAATCTCTCCTAACAAAGAAAAGTCTAAGACCAAATAGTTTCCCTGGTGAATTCTACCAAACATTTAAAAAGAATGAATGCCAGTCCCTCACAATATTTCCAAAAATTGAAGAGAAGGGAACACTCTCAAGAACTACTTAGGAAGCCAGTATTACCCTGATACCAAAGCAGATAAGGATACTACCACAGGAGAAGAAAATTATAGACCAATATCCCTGATGAATATAACAAAACACTAGCAAAGTGGATTCACCAGTACTTTATAAGGATCATTGACCATGATCAAGTGGGATTTATCCCTGGGAGGCAAGAATAGTTCAGCATTGCAAATCAATAAATATGATATATCATATTAGTAGAAGAAAAGACAAAAATCATATAATTATCTCAATAGATGGAGAAAAAGCATTTTTAAATGAATCAACATCCATTTATGTTAAAAATTGTCAACAAACTGGGTATAGAAGGAATATACATCAACATAGAAGCCATATATGACAAACCCGTAGCTAACATTGTACTCAAGGGTGAAAGGTTGAAAGCTTTCCCTCTAAGGTCATGAATAAGATAGGGGTACCCACTCTAACCACTCCTATGTGGCATAGTATTGGAAGTCCTAGAGAGAGAAATTAGGCAAGAAGAAGCAATTGGCATTCAAACTGGAAAGAAAGATGTACAATTATCTGTACAGATGGCATGATCTTATATACAGAAAATCTTCAAGTCTCTACCAAAAACTATTAGACCTAATAAACAAATTCAGTTAAGTTCCAGAATACAAATCAACATGCAAAAATCTTTGTATTTCTATATACTAACAATGAACTATATAAAAAGAATTAAGGAAAACAATGCCACTGACAACAGCATAAAAAACAACAAAATGGTTGGGAACACATTTAACCAAGAAAATGAAAGATCTATACATCAAAAACTATATGACATTGATGAAAGAAACTAAAGATACAAATAAGTAGAAAGATAGCCCATGTTCTTGGATGAGAAGAGTTAATATTTTTAAATTTCCATACTACTCAAAGCCACCTATAGATTTAATGCAATCCCTATCAAAATCCCGATGGTGTTTTTCAAAGAAATAGAAAAAACAATCCTAAATTTTGTATGGAACCTCGAAAGTCCCCGCATAGCCAAAGCAATCTTGAGAAAGAAGAAAGATATAGGTATCACACTTCCTAATTCAAACTATGTTATAAAACTAAAGTAATCAAAACAGTAGGGTATTGGGGGGAAAAAAAGCAGACATAGAGACCAACTGAACAAAATCAAGAGCCAAGAAATAAACTCACAAATATATGGCCAGCTAATATTTTCCAAGGGAGCCAAGAATACTCAGTGGGGAATGGACAGTATTTTCAATAAATGGTGTTTGTAAAACTGGATGTTTGTTTACATGCAAAAGAATAAAATTGGACCCCTATCTTACACCACTCACAAAAATTAACTCAAAATGGATTAAAGACCTAAACATAAGACTTGAAACTTAAGACTTCTAGAAGAAAACAAAATAAAAATGCTCCTTTATATCAGTCTTGGCAACAAATTTTTTGGAGGTGATACCAAAAACAAAAGCGATAAAAGCAAAAATTGACAAGTGGAACTACATCAAACTGAAAAGCTTCTGCACAACAAAAGAAATAATCAACATATCCATAAAAGACGCTGAACTCTAGGAAACAAACTGAGGGTGGCTGGAGGGGAGGTGGGTGAGGGAAAGGGATAATTGGGTGATGGTCATTAAGGAGGGCTTTGATGTAATGAACACTGGGTGTTATATGCAACTGATGAATCACTAAATTCTACCTCTGAAACTAATAAAAATAATAATCAGCAAAATGAAAAGGCAACCAATGGAATCAGAGAAAATATTTACAAGCAATATATACGATAAGGGGTTAACATAGAAAATATATAAGGAACTTATACAACTTGGTAGCAAAATACAACAAACAATTCCATCAAAAAAGGGCAAAGAACTTGAATAGACACTTCTCCAAAGAAGTCATACAAATGGGCAAGTAAATGAAAAGATGTTCAACATCTCTAATCATCAGGGAAACGCAAGTCAAAACCACAATGAGCTATTACCTCACACCTCTTAGGATGACTATTATCAAAAAGACAAGATATTAAATGCCGGTAAGAATGTGGAGACAAGGGAACACTTGTGTACTGTTGGTGAGTAGGTAAGTTGGTACAGTCACTATGGAATGCAGTATGGAAGTTCCTCAAAAAACTAAAAATGCAACTACCAGATGATCCAGCAATCTCACTCAGGCTAACTGAAACAGGCTCTTTAGTAGTGGATAAATGGGCATTTGGTAATTTGGAAAGCTCTCCTTGGTTTCTCAAAAAATTACAAATAGAACAACCATACAATCCAACAATTCTACTCCTGGGTACATATCTGAGGAAATGAAAACAGTATATGGAAGTAATATCTGTACTCCCATGGTCACAGCATTATTCACAACAGGCAAGACATGGAAACAAATTAAGTGTCCACTGGCAGATGAATGGGTAAAGAAAAAGAAACACTGAACATACACACACACAGCAGAGTATTATTCAGCCATAAAAGGAAGGAAATGCTGACATTTGTGACAGTATGCATGGATCCTGAAGGCATTATACTAAGTGAACTAAGTCAGAGAAAGATAAATACTCTGTGATTTCACTTACATATAGAATCTAAAAATCTCAAAATTAGAGAGTAGAATGGTGATTGTCAGTGGCTGATGGGTGGAGGAAATGCAAGAGATCTTCGTCAAAGGGTACAGACGTTCAGTTATAAGATGAGTAAGTTCTGTGGATCTAAGTTATAGCATGGTCACTATGGTTAACAATACTACACTGTATACTTAAAAGTTCCTATGAGAGTAGAGCTTTAATGTTATAACTGTAACAATGACAAAATGGTAATTATGCAAGGTGAAGGACTATTAACTAACCTTAGTGTGGTAAAGATTTCACAATATATACATGTATCAAATCATCACACTGTACACTTTAAAATTATACAATGTTATACGTCACTTATATCTCAATAAACCTAGGGAAAAAAAGTAAATAAACGGAAGTTAAAAAAGGAAAAAGCCTATTTGTCATATCAACCTCATGGGATTTAGAGGTCAATGGAGACCATGGTTATTAAAGCACATTTTAAATACCAGAGGAATATAAAAATGGAGGGTTCCATCATTGTTATTTAGGAATTGAGGCCTTACCTACAGCTGTTCAATAAACATATAATGGATAAATAAAAAAGTGAATGATGAATATTATGAAGTAATATTAAATAAATAGATGCAATACTTACCCATAAGGTTGATTTGTGTTTGCTTTACAGTTTGGAGTAGGTAACATGCTGCATAAAGGGGTGGGTCAGTAACAGAAATGTCATTCTAAAAAAATGTGCAAGAAAGCAACTTTCCACCATGGTCAAATTACTTCAGATGCCTTGAATTCATGAATAAAACACTCCATCAAATTTTATGCGTCTCAAGCACTTCTCACACATTTAAATTCACAACATCCAAGTGAGGTAGGAAAGGAGGAATATTTCATTTTTCTTATTTGGTGAAATGAAGATAATGAGGCCCAAGGAGGTTAATGATAGATTTGAAGTTAATGCAATCAGTCAGCAGCAGAACCAGATTGAAATCAGGTCCCCTGAATCCCACTTAGGTTCTTTTTAAGATACTGTGTTAACTAGATCTTATTGTCGGAGGGTTTTAATTCAGTCATGTAGATACACATGCTCACAACATGTTTTTTTCCTACTAAGGAATCTTGCTGTTCATTCAACCACTGAGAGGTAGAACAGGCAGATCTACACTAGAGATACAGCATCAATGTTAATTCAAGTCATTTCCTGAGCTAACTTCTATTCCTTTCCCTATGAATTCTATATTTTTCCACATTACCCCCACTGAATTATTCAGAGTCACTGAATACCCTTTGAAATTACTAACATACTGTATCTGAAAAATACTGGTTTCTCTTCTCGGTTTTATAGGTAGAAAGTCAGGATATAGTGATTAGAAGGGCAGGAAAAGGTCAAATGAGCCCCCCAAATGTCCATTTTGTAGGTAGAAGGTCAGGTTTTCAGGATACCACTTTCTCTCGTGTATCCTCCCACCTCACTGGCTTCTCCTTTTTATTCTCCTCTGACGTTTCTCCTCTTTTGACCTACCTCTTAATGTTGGAGTCCTGAAGTCCTCTTCTTTTTTTCTATCTATACTTTTCCATGGTGAGATCATCCAATCTCATGGCTTTAAATATTATCTTATGCCAACAATTTCTTGAACTCCAAACGCATACATTCGATTGCCTACTTATATCTCCACTGTGATGTTAATAGATGTCTCAAACTTAATTTGCCTCCTTCCAAAAAACCACCCCACTCAACCTTTAGTCTACTATCTCAGTTGAGGGCAAATATACTCAGTTGATTAGAACAAAAACCCTGGAGTCATTTGTGACTATTTTTCTCCCATAGCTCTTTTCCAATTCATTAGGAAAACCTTGATATCTCTGCCTTCAAATATATTCAGAATATGACTCCTCACCTCTCTAGTCTGAGCGACCATCACCTTTGCACAAATTATCATAATATCCTTCTAACATTTTTCCTTGCTTTGAGCCTCCACCCCCAGCGTCCACAGTAATCCTTTTAAAATATACGTCAGATCTTCTCCATAAAATCCTCCATTGGCTCCTGTCTCACTCAGAACGAAATAAAATATCCTCACAATGGCCTCCAATGTCCACCGTCACCTTGCAAATATCCTTCTTTCCCACAGCATTGTCTTTTAACAAACTATAACATTTACTTATTCATTATGTCTTTTTGTTTGCTGTCTGCACCCTTTCACTTACTTCATTCTAGTCACATGCAGATAACAGTACCCGGAATAGCAGATAAACTGATGAATTAGGAATTCTGCATTGACTGTTCCCTCAAGCTAAAATGATTCTTCCTCTAATATCTAACATTATTCACTTCCTTGCTTCCTTCAGGTATTTGCTCAAATATTACCTTCTTTGTGATATCTACCTTGACACACTATTTAAAATTAGAATGCACCCCAGCATAAGTCACCTCTTATTTCATTCTAGCTCTTCTTTTCCACAGCATTGTCTTTTAACAAACTATAAAATTTACTTATTTATTATGTCTTTTTGTTTGCTGTCTGCACCCTTCGAGAATCCAGAAGCCTAAATATTTTGTTTTATTCACTGATATATCCCAAACATCCAGGGTTGTGCCTGACACATAGATAATAAATGTTCGTTGAATTAGCCTGATGCATTTCAAGGACTTTTAGTTACCCAGTGGTGGAACTAGTTTTAGAGTATTTTTTAAAAAACATTTTATCTATTTATTTAACAGAGAGAGAGAGAGCACACAAGCAGGGGGAGCAGCAGAGAGAGAGAGGGAGAAGCAGGCTCTCTGCTGAGCAGGGAGCCCAATGTGGGACTCAATGTGGGGCTCCATCCCAAGACCCTGGGATCATGATCTGAGCTGAAGGCAGATGCTTAACCAACTGAACCCACCCAGATGTCCCTAGAGTATTAAAAGAAATAGGCAAACAGATGATGAAAGTAGGCAGATATGGATTGAGTGGAAAGTAAGGGAAGGGAGAGGAAGACATGAGATGACAGAGGGAAACACATAAAACACCAGTTGCTGTTGTTGTTTTTTCTACTAGGGGTAGGGCACAGAGTCAGGGATGTAGAGCAAGGGGACATCCATGAAAATACTAATAGAGATTTGTACCATTTCAAAAAGGCTAAAATAAATTATATGTTTAATTGTGATAAGGTTTTAAAGGCTGACTGAATTATCATTCTCCTTTTCTTTTTCATTTTTTCCAGGATTACATTATTTCAAAAAGTCATTGGTTATTTCATGGGAATCAGGATTGGTTACTGCTTCTTACTTATAGAAGTCTGATTAATAAAAAAGACAAAAAGTACTTGATAAATGCAATCTTCTTTGTGGGCAAAATATTTAGGAAAATGTCCATGTGAGAATGAGAATATAAAGGAGCCTTGGAGGTGAAAAATTTTTCCATCATTGACAAGTTGCCTGGATACAAACAGTAAGTTATTAGCTGATTGCAAAAAGATAAGAAATAATCTTATTGGGCTTAATATATTATTGAAGTGAGAGTCTATTTTTATGACCATTTCTGGTCTAGACCTTACAAAAGAGTTACAAAGGAAAGATATTCTACCAAAAATACCAAAAACAATTTTTTTTTCATTTCTGAAAGATATTGCCAAAATTGTCTAGATCAAAAATTAACAAGGATTCTTTAATTACCTAATTTGCATCTAAAGTTCCAAAACCAAAGTGGTATCCTTGGTCATTTAAGCTACAGAAGTGTTGTTATGTGCAACTTTCAAATTAATAGTCCACCAGCTCTGTCAGTTACAGCACTAAAATAATGATGGAAAATTCTCTGACACTCAAAGTGATCTACATGCAAATATATGGAAATGATTTCTCTTTTAAAACAGTAATAAAAAGTGTGTTGGAAAAATTTATGCTTTAGAAGAATAAATGATGTTCACATAATCATTCTGGTAAGTTGCTTATTTTTATTTACGTGCATGTTTTATTAGCTACTTAAAGGTGATGCACACAAAATACAAATTAAAGTCATTAAATATTTCAGGTTATCTCAAAGGCCTAACTTCAATTTTCTACTAAAATATACTCCTTATTTAATATTAATGGATGCTTAACTTGCAGTTATTATTACTATACACAGAAATGTACAAATCAAGATACATAGGAATCAAATACTATTACTAAAATTTAGTCATGAACTTCATGGACAACACATTATAATTAGGACATTAAGTGAACCTGGCATAATAAAACTGTTTAGAATTCATGGTGTTAGAAATAGCTGATTACATAATTCATTAGGAATCCTCTATTTTCATGAACCAAATATTAAATCTATAGGAAATGATGGACTTTATAATGTTTTATTGGAGTTTTCTGGTATTTAACTTTTCATAGTTCTTAATAGACAGAAGTCACATTTTTCATCGTAGCAACATTTGTCACAGTGTTCACTTTAAACCAACCCTTAAACCTCAAATGGCTATATTTTGGGTATGTTCCTTCAACATTTGGTTCTCTCTAGTGGGGAGGCCATTGGCATTCTAGCACCTCTCAGTCTGTCTTGTCCGGTGTATCCAAGCCAGGCCTTCCCATATTATACCTACTGGCAATGAAAAACTGAATGCATTTATACTAGAATAATATCTCTGTTGTCACTACCTATTACCTAGGCAATTGTTCATACTCTCCTCCCTGCTTAGGTTACTTTCAATAAAGCATATGTTCCTTTACACAGACCATTCCATTTTCAGCAGTTGAGGTCAATCTACAAAAAGCCAGGTAGCATATCGATCCCGATCACATGGAAAAGCAAACAAGCAGCAGCGCTTGAGAAACCCCCAAAGGTTATAGATGAATCATGATTTGAACATGGCACAGTCCGGCACCTGGTTCTGACTTGTTCTTCCCAAAACGGGATCAAAATTTTGTGACACCCAAACTGATTTTGAAAAATAACCATCCCATGATATACACATTCTAATTCTCTGATGGACAAAGTAGAGCTTTCCATGATTCTTATACTGTCATCTAGAAAAGAACACTTGATTATCTATAACATGCATCATTAGCACAGATAACATAAAGGATTTTAAAACAAGGGTTATTCTGGCCTCAAATGTGTTGAACTTATTTATAATGCTGAATTAAGCTATAGGAAATTAATCTTAGATATCCAAATCCTGTACACACTGCCCTCATTAATTCCTCCCACCTGATTTGTATACATTACCGTAATCACACCAAGTATCTGAAGCTCCATTGGCAAAAATGATATGATAGGGGAAAAGTATCATTGAAAGGTCAAAGGAACTCCTAAAAAACATAAGTCCCTTTGAAATACAGAATTCTAGGTATGGAAAATACTCTAACGAAGGAAGACTTCATGAACAAATGGGCTGAGCCAATGTAAACTCTCCAAAGGCAATCCTAATCCAGCCACTAGACATGTCATTACACATGGATGCTGAGCTATCAATAAGGACAAGTTTGGCAAGCATTAATAGGGGATGGTCTTGTAAAATGTAGAAGATATCCCTTCTAGGGTGAAGTTCATGAGGCCAAAAATAAAGTTGTCTGTGGATGAAAGTATAGTTTTGAATTTCAGATTCTTGGAGTAGTTACTACCTCTGAGCTGTCCATGGTGCTGCATTAGACCAGACCATTAGTCTGGGGAAGACCGGATTCTTGAAAATTCTCTAGGCACTGGCTTACAACCTAGTTCGCTGTATGGTACACCTGTCAACCCTTCTGTGACTCCTATATGTAATTGTTTAATATAATTCATAGTCTCAGTCCTGCCTATATCACAACCAGTTGTAACTGCTGTCATGATTCCCTGGCAATATCATCAGATACTCTTATTTGGTAGATCTGGGTGGTGCCCAGTCATCTGTATATTAACAAACATCTTTATGTGGTTCTGAGAAGGGCCTAGAGTCCTGCTTAGACTTTAGTCTCCCCAATATTTCCCACCTCAATCCCTAGCCATCCTGTCCCCATTTTTTTTTTTTTCTAAAAGAACACTGATTCTGATCCCACTAGCTGTTTGATTAGACCTCATATGTTACTTGGACTCATACCATTGAAGCTTCACTTGTGACACTGTTCCAGCTTATAATTACCTCCCCCTTTTCCCTTGTCAAATCTTATCTGACCTTCTAGTCATCTTCTTTGTGAGTTCATCCTTCACTTCTCCAAACACCACTAGCACCATTTTTGGAGTCATACAGACTTTGATTCAAATCAATAACTGTGTTGAAACAACTCACTTAACTTTATAACCAAATATTTATTTACTTACTTGTAAAATGAAAATAACATCTACCACATTGCAGATTTCTTGTTAGGGTAACATGAGACAAGATTTTCCAGACACCTGGCACGGTATCTGATAGACAGTGGGTTCACAGCATGTTAGTTCTCTTCCCCTTACTCCTCTAAATCCTCTTTAAATATATAAATACTTTATTGCTGTATTTCATTTAATTGACTCTTATTTCTATCATTTACCTCATCAAACAGCCTTTAAGAGCCTTGACTAATAATAGCCATTGCATTCTGAGTATGTAATGGGTAGATGCCAGAAATTGCAGTGCCTTTTACATATCTTGGCTGGTAGGACTTAGCTGAGTGGCAGAGCTAGAATTCTGAATCTCAAGGCCAAACTCCTAACCACTATGTGATACTAAGGTCAATGACCATTTGGTTTTCCCCCTACCATGCCTATGCCAAGTATCTGGTATATGGATTAATTGCTATCAGAGCCTTTTTCACTGTAAGAGAGAAAATGCATTGTCTATATCTTACTCTGCTAAATCAGCATCATCATCAGCCCATTCAAAAAGGACAGCCAGTTGCCCTATCATTTAGTAAATGACTGACTTAGGACACTAAAACTTTTTTTGGAAACCAAAAGAGCTAACGCAGCTCCTGAATTGCTATCCCTGCTCTCCTCAGAGTGGATGTCCTGGAAAATCTGAGAATATCATCCATTTTCATACTGTTCACATTCTCCAGAGGGATATTTAAGTAGATGTCCCCTGCTGGGGCAATGGTTGAGCCAGATATAGAAGACTCACATCCTCTTTGCTAACTTAGTCTGCTCCTACTATTTTCACCATGTTCAAATCATTGTAACAAAACAAGTGCCCCATAAGAAGACACCAAAATATTACAATCTCGGTTAATCTATTTATAGACCCAGAAAGTGTCGAATGTTCTTACATTCAACTGAAATTCATCAAGATTACCATGGTTAGGGAAGGAAACCCAGTGTTACGACACTGAAAGACATTACCAGTAAGTTTCAATAAAGTAAGACACACTTGATGTCTAATACAGTAATGATACTGATACCTTTGTGGTTACTTTATAATAATCATCCTGTAAATTCCTTTGTGGTGATGAAACAGTTCTGTACCTTGAATGCAGTAGTGATTAAATCAATCTATACATATCATTAAGTGTCTAAGAACATAAGAATTTACAAAAAAAAGTGTATGAATAAAATGGTCAAATATAAGTCTGTAATATAGTTAATTGCATTGTGTCAATGTCAATTTTCTAGGTTTAATAATGTGTATATTTATTTAAGATGTTGCCATTGGGGAACATTGAATAATGTGTACACAGGAACTCTACTATTTTTTGAACTCCTTGTGAGTCTATGATTATTTCAAAATAAAAAATTTAAAAACATTTTAAATCCAGTAGAAAATTGTTGTTCCCTTTAAGAAAAAGTAGAAGAAAATAATTAGAGAAAGAAAAGAGAAAAAGAAAGAAACTGGCTAATTCCTAATAGGAAATTTTCATTTCTTTTATACTAGAAACAAACAAACATAACTTGCTCTATTAACAAGTTTTTTTTTAAATACAAATAAATAAAATTTGTCAGAGAGAGAGAGATGGAGAGAGAGCATACAAGCAGGGGGAGTGGCAGGCAGAGGGAGAGACAGACTCCCCGCTGAGCAAGGAGCCTGATGTGGGACTCGATCCCAGGACCCGGGGATCATGACCTGAGTCAAAGGCAGATGCTTAACCAACTGAGCCACCGAGGCACCCCTATTAACAAGTTTTGAGAGTCTATTTTTTTCAAAAGGCTTAAGGAGATGTGAAATCTTTTGTGCAAGTGAATGACACACTAAAATTACTTATTCTACCCTTTTTTAGTCTTCTGTTTACATACAACGTCTATAAACCTGCCAATATTTAGTTACTAATCTTGAGTTATGACTGAATTTGCAATATCTTTAAAGATGAGATTTGACTGGGGCTCCTGGGTGGCTCAGTCGATAGGCGTCTGCCTTCGGCTCAGGTCGTGATCCCAGGGTCCTGGGATCGAGCCCCACATCAGGATCCCTGCTCTGTGGGGAGCCTGCTTCTCCCTCTCCCACTCCCCCTGCTTGTGTTCCCTCTCTTGCTGTCTCTCTCTCTGCCAAATAAATAAATCTTAAAAAAAAAAGATGAGATTTGATCACAAGATGTTGCAAGGTAATATGGTATTATGACACAGAAAACTGTCTCCTCTTAAAATGGAACTGAGGTGTTCTTAAGATGTTTAACTGAAGTGATTACATGGGCTGAATTGTAACATATTGGTTTATTTTTTATATTCTTATTTTTAAATTAAGTACAGTTGACATATAATATTAAACTAGTTTTCAAGGTACCTGGGTGGCTCAGTTGGTTAAGCGTCTGCCTTCAGCTCGGGTCGTGATCCTGGGGTCCTGGGATTGAGTCCCACATTGGGCTCCCTGCTCTGGAGGGAGCCTGCTCTCCCTCTGCCTGCCTGCCTCTCTCTCTCTCTCTCTCTGTCCCTGTTTCTCATGAATAAATAAATAAAATATTAAAAAAGTAAACTAGTTTCAGGTATACTATGTAATAATTCAGCAATTACATACATTAAGATTTGCTCACCACAATTAGTGTATTACAATATTATTGACCACATTCCCTATGCTGTACTTTTCATTCTCATGACTAATTTATTTTATAACTGGAACTTAGTACCTCTTGATCTTCACCCATTTCGCCCTCCCCAAAGCTCCTTCCCCTTTGGCAACCACCAGTTTGTTTTTCTTTGTTGTTGTTGTTGTTGTTTGTATTTTTAAATGGTCTAGCCACATTTGCATTTTTTTTACAAGACTGAACTATGGGAACAAATTACTAACAAAAAGATTTTGAAAAGCAGTATATGAAAATCCTCAACACTGGAGTAAAATTTAAGTCCCAATGGTAAAATCCAAATATCTCTAGTGTTGCTAGACACAAGGATACATTGATGAAAAAAACTGAGAAGGAACCTTCCCTCATGGTGCTTGCATCATTGGAGACAACAAACAAAACAAGGATGCAGGAAGTACGTACAGTGGAGCACGGAGACGAAGAGCTAAGTTAGAGTATAATGATAGCAGAGGGTATAGCTGGAGCAGGCAGCCCTAGACCACATGGGCAGGCCTCTCCTTGGAGCCTTGAGGCTGTATAGAAGACAGACAACTGCAGAGGAAAATGTCTGCTCCAGAGGGACACTGTACACTGCATTAAAGCTCCCCGCATCAAGGGGGATTTGCTGACTCTCCTTTTGTTTGAATATTCTCAGAAGATTACATAGGGAATAGTCCATCCTACTTCATCTACCTTCACTGCCCTTCCATTCTGTGAAAAAAAAAGAGAGGTTTCAACAAAAGGCTTTAAAATTCGATTCTTTTCCTTGCACTTGCTGAGTTCTCCTGTGTTTCCTTGGACCTTATTTACACCATCCACTTCACAAAATGTTGGGCAGATTAAGCAAAACCATGGTTATGAATATGCACTGAATATCACACTTCCTTCATTAATGCAGGCATTATAATTAAAAGAAAATATGACTCACACCATGGTGATGTAAAACCATCCCTATCCTCCTCTGCATAAAGGAAAAGAAATAGTTGAACAGTCTTTGCAGTGAGACAGATAGGGTTCTAAATTTCAGATCTCTTACTTCTTGCTGTGTGCCTTGGGAAAATTAGTTAATTTCTGAGCCTCAGTATACTCATAGATACATTAAAGCTAAAGCTCTGTGCATTATTGTTGGAATAATATTGTGCATATTTACCACCTGGTGGAAAGAAAAATAGTTATAATCATAATTATAACCACCACTACCACCATTATCATTTAAGAACCTATTGTTGATGTGATCAATTCTGTCAATGAATCTTAGTTCAGCATCCAAACCTAATGTTTTATCTGGCATTCCCCAAATCACTCTCTGCTCAGCATGGTTTTTTTCTCATTGTCTTCCTGGTACAAAACCATCCATCTTGCCTCTGGATTTGCCCACACCGCTTGACCAACCTTTTCTATTTTCTCTTCGCTACAGTTAGACAACTTGTGGAGGTATGCCAGACCATGAAATCAGAGGCTGTGATCATGTCTTATTGGTTTCTTGTTGTATCCTTAGCAGCTAACATGGAGTCCAGTATTAAGCGTTTAATACAACTATATCAGATATGATTAAATGCCATAGCTGAAGTTTCCCCTCCCCAAATGAATCTCTTCCTAACTGTACACAACTGCACAGGAATTTATTACCCTGGCTTCCCATAAGAATCTTTGACTGAACCACTCATTTTGGAAAATCTGTATATAATACTATCACACAATTCTCCAGCAGAGTTCACTCTCATGGAATAGGGAGTATTGGGCAACAGGCTAGGCTCATTCATTAGTCAAGGAATTGATCCTGCACATTGAACCCAAGCAATGCAAATAATGAAAACTAGTTGTACGTTGTAGCCTGACAAGTTTTCTCACAATGATTAACAGTACGAATAAATCCTTATACTTTAGGTGTCTACTAGATAAGGAAGACCCGTGTTCACTAATTGGTTACTATGTGTAACTCAAACCTTGTATTTCCAACATGATCGTATGACACAGGAAGATATCTTGGTACTGGGTACCTAATAAACTCTTAAGACTCGCCTGTCTCCCATAAATTGTAGACAAATAATTTTCCTAATATACTGCTATTCTCTATTGAGATAGAGCATTTGAGGTCATGATGTTCTCTGGAAATCCAAAAATTCCTGAGGCAAATCTAGGTGACGCAATTACAGAAGATGCTGCAACTGATTTCCCTCAAGCACAGTTCTGTTGCTCGAGAGTCGTCCCAAGTCTGCCACGTTTAAAGCCAAACTCTTCGCCATTTCACTCATATGGATTCTCACTCGGGTTTTTTTTTTTTTTTTTTAAGATTTTATTTATTTATTTATTTGAGAAAGAGAGAATGAGAGACAGAGAGCACAAGAGGGAAGAGGGTCAGAGGGAGAAGCAGACTCCCCGCTGAGCAGGGAGCCCAATGTGGGCCTCAATCCTGGGACTCTGGGATCATGACCTAAGCCGAAGGCAGTTGCTTAACCAACTGAGCCACCCAGGCGCCCCATCACTCAGGTTTTAATAGAAAAATGTAAACTAGTAGAGCATAAGCTGATTCTCTCTGGATGCTGCCATGAGAATGCTCTGGATTTCCCATTACTTTTCATATTAAAATAGTATCAAAAGCAAAGCCATACCAAATCTTAGCACACATTTAGTATATAGAAACTATTACAGAAACATTCCCAAAAAAATAATTCTGGTAAAACAATTAAGAAGCTAACTGAAATAAAAGTTGTTTCTAATTCATTTATATTACTAGCACTTAGAAATAATATTTGTGGGTGCTATTTTAAAGTCATAGTTCATCTTATTATGATTTCACATATAATAAAGTTATAGGAAAGGCCAAAAGAGTACATTGACAAGGATCTTTGGTAAAAGAAAAAAATGGAAACAGGAATAATAAATAAAATCATGACATCAAAACAGCATATTTAATCTTCATATATATGCTCATATACATGATTAGTCAAGGATGTATTGGCCTTTCAAAACAAAATCTACATTTTAAAATTTATCTTCTTTTAAAAATATAAAATCATAAGTGAAAAAAACAAACAAATAAGCAAAACCCTCACTGGCCCAAACATCATGATGACGATATAAAAATAACAAAGGTTTATAACTGGGTATATATTCAAACTTAGGCTACATGTATTGAAGCTACTTAAAAATTGGTCATTGGTAGGATTTTGCTGGAAGTGAGCTTGTTACTGTAACACTATTTCCATAACTTGCCAGTCATAATAGATAAGTCACAGACTCAGAAAAATAATGTAAATAGTGGTAACATAATTAGTCATTGGGGCTTTCATTGTAATATGCCTAGGTGTGCCTCCAACTGTTGTTAAAGTTGTTGGTATTTAAGGTCTCTTGGAAAAAAAAACAGTTCCAACAAGTTCGAAAGGGAATGAATTTTAGTTCAGCACAGCATGCTCCTTGCAGTAGCAAATGGCTCTGAGGGCCTCCTGCTCAGTTGCCCTGTGAGAGAAGTATGTTAAAATATATTGGTATTCTAGAAAGAATAAGTTCACCTCAAACACTGTATTTCCTTGATTTCCAAGACAACAGTGATTTCCTGTAAGTTATAAATCACAATGAGCAAAATACTGCCATTTCTCACACAGTTATAATTTATTATCCCCATGTGAACATGCATTCACATTTTAGATAATGTATAGATTACTTTCAAATTATAATGCTGAAAATAAATTCAAAAACAGATCAGAAAAGCCACCATATTATAGCCTCTTGAAAATCATGGATTGATATGCTCTAATGATACAGTTATAATTTATTTTTTATTTTTTTAAGATTTTATTTATTTATTTGAGAGAGAGAGAGAATGAGAGATAGAAAGCACGAGAGGGAAAGAGGGTCAGAGGGAGAAGCAGACTCCCCGCTGAGCAGGCAGCCTGATGCAGGACTCGATCCCAGGACTCCAGGATCATGACCTGAGCCGAAGGCAGTCGCTTAACCAACTGAGCCACCCAGGCGCCTGATACAATTATAATTTAATATTAGTATAAAAAGTGGTATTTTATTATTATTTTCTTTCACCAATTGCAGTGATTTATTGCTAACATTGATAAGAAACAGACACTAGAATATTCATCAATCATACTATACTTAGTATATTTTTAAATTAAAGTCACATGAAATCTAACCTGTGAAATAAGGAAAAATAACAGCAACCTCATAGACTGTGGTAACAGTCAAATGAGATAATGTACATGAGATTGCTTTGTAAATTTTAAGGGTATGACTATTGTCTTATACTGTGTATCTCTACTTTTTAGGACATTCTTTCCATATGTGCATAAAAAAGTGTGTATTGCCTTTTTACTCAGCGTGGTCTTTCATCAAGGAAAAGTTAAAAAACTCTTTTTCAGGTCCATAATTCTGTAAAATATGTTCATGTAATTAAAAATTATAGAGAAATAAAAGAGAGAGAGAGTAACTGGGTGGATGGCTGGATAGAAGGACAGACAGGTAGAAGGATGGACAGATAGCATATATGGTCTTCATGAAATTACTTAATTCCTCTTCCTTCACTTTTGTCATACATAAAATGGAACAATAACAGTATCTACCTCATGGCACTGTTGTGGAGCATTAAGTTAGTTAATTCTGGCACACAGTAAGAATTCACTAAGTGTTAAATTATTTATCATAGTAGCTATTTGGTTCTCTAACAGTCTGTCACATATTTACATGTAGTTTTTTATGCATAGACTAAATATAGCCTAATATTGAGAGTTATCAGTTATTAATCACCCTCTATATGGGTCTAAGCATAGATATTTTACATACTGAAAGACATATAATCATGAAAATAATCTCTTAAAGTACTCATTTTAGGTAGCATTCTACATATGAGAAGATCACGACTTAAAGCACGTGTTTAAACTGCCCAAGGCCTTAGAGCTGATAAGTTACAAAGGCAAGAATAGAAACCAGAAGCGAAGACAGCAGGACGACGGCTCTAGCTCAGACATTTACTCACACAATCTCTATGGGCCACAGTTTCCCCATCATGGTGGAACTTAAAGTCCATACTGTTGTTGTGAAGATTAAATGATACAATGCATGAAAGTGCTGAGAAGACTGTATGGCACAATATAACCCGATATAAAGTAACTGTCATCATTGTTAGTATTATTACTGCTACTATTATTATGTTCTTTTTATCATCAATATGATCATCATTTTCATCTATCTAGCTCTGTAAGACAAGGTCTTTCCATGGCACTATATACTATCTCATTTGGGCATACAAATCTACTTCATTTTTATGTAGCAGGAATGATACAATAAATTTGGAAGAGTTGGTGGGGAACTCATAGTAATGGTCACTGGACCAAGGAGTAATGTTTACCTTCCTTCTCTTAGTATGCACAACTTACTTTTTCTCTGTATAACACAGTTCATTAAAGCCATCTTATTTTGAGTATAAAAATAAAAATGTTACTTTCAAATAATATCTTACTCATCCTTGCGTTCAGTTTAAAAATAAATTATCATTCAGTTTTTGCATAAACTCTGTGAAGTCAAGAATTATCGCACTCCTTTCTTAACTTTTTATTACATGAAATTGTAGACATAAAAAAGTAGACAGCATAGTACAATAAACCTCCATATACTCACTACCCAGCTCCAGCAGTGATCAACTCAGGGCCAGTTTTGTTCAATCTATAACCCACCAAGCTTCATCCACCCCCACACCTAGCTCTATTATTTGCAGCAGGTCCTAGGTAATCCTTCTTTTGATATTTGGGCTACTGAGTTAATGAGTGTTCTCAGGTGATACAGCTAATAAATGAAAAAGTTGCTTGAAAATAGATCTCTAAATAGTTCTGTGTTTCATTCTCATTCTATTAGAGGTACCATCTTTATGATATATGTAATATGCAGCAAACGATTATATACTTTACTGATTCACATATGGTGTTGGGTGAACACTTAACATATTAGACTGTTTGGTATGTGCAGGCATAACTCATTTTATTGTGTTACTGCCTCTGCAGATTTGCATTTTTTACAAATTGAAGGTCTGTGGCAACCCTGCATTGAACAAGTCTATTAGCACCATTTTTTCCAATAGTATTTGTTCACTTTGTGTCTCTGTGTCACATTTTGGTAATTCTCACAATATCACAAACTTTTTCATGAGTATTATATTTGTTAAGGGGATCTATGATTAGTGATTATGACTCACTGAAAGCTCAGATGATGGTTAATAGCAATACAGTGTTTTTTAATTAAGGTACGTGCATTTTAAAAATACACAATGCTTTTGAGCACTTAAAATCACAGTAGAGTGCAAACAACTTTTATGTGCATTGAGAAACCAAAAAAAAAATAATTTGACTTATTTCATTGCAATACCTGCTTTATTGCAGTGATCTGGAATTGGACACACAATATCTCTGAGTTATGCTAGTATAAATAAGAATCATCTCATGTTCTTATTTAACTAGATAAGCTGAAAATTGATAAACAGATTTTTAGATAGCTTTATAAGCTACATTTTAAAGTCAATAGGAAAAATAAGTAGTAAATAAGGATTTTTTGAGTGTGTGTATATATGTAACACTTCTATCCCTATAGAGAAAAGGCCAGAAAGTTATACATGAAAATATTAATTATGGTTTCCAACTGGTATCGAGATTTCACAGCATGCTTAGATTTTCATAGTATCATACTGATAAGAAAGCTAGCCCTGTATTCTTACTGTCTGGGTTTAATTTTCACCTTCTATTTGCTAACTGTATAGACTCAAACAAATTACTTAACATACCTGCATTTCTACTTCCTTGTTTTTAATATGGGAGTAATAGTAGTAGCTACTTAACAGGTTTTTTTGAAGATTAAATAAATAAATCCATGTAAGCTACCTAGATCTATGAAGGTTAGATGATAATACCATTACCTCTACTAGTACCACTACTAGGCTGGACTGTATTACTTTATTAATAAGAAAACAATAATTTTTAAGAAGTTGAAAATGAACAGGATGGGTAAGGTCCAAGATGGTGGCATAGGAAGACCCTGAACTCACCTCTCACAGACATACCAAATCTATGGCTATATATGGAATAATTCCCACTGAAAAATGACTGAAAACAAGCTGAACAGCTCACTTCACAACAAGGGGTAAAAGAATCACATCAGGCTGCCTGGGTTGCTCAGTCGGTTAAGTGTCTGCCTTCGGCTCAGGTTATGATCTCAGGGTCCTGGGATCGAGCCCCACGTTGGGCTCACTGCTCAGTGGAGAGCCTGCTTCTTCCTCTCTCTGTCTTTCCCCCTACTTGTGCCCTCTCTCCCACTCGTTCTATCTCAAATAAATAAATAAGATAAAATCTTAAAAAAAAAGAATAACATCAAGTGGGTAGGAGGCATACGTGGTTTCAAAAAAACCCCACCTTCCTGCAGTGACACAAAATAGTGAAGGATCTCACAGGTCCAGGGCTTCTCCCTAAGGAGAGTGGATTTTGTGCCCTACATTGGGTACCCCAACCCTTGGGACATGCACCAGAGACACAAGTTCCTCAAAATGTCTAGGTTTGGAAACCAACAGGGCTTATGTCAAGAGGACCTAGGGGGTTGTGGGGATCTGAGATACTCCTTTTGAGAGGTTTGAGAGTGAACTCATTCATCCATGGATCCAGTGCAAAGGCCAGCAGTTTGAGAGGTGACTGGATTATATGGAAGGAGATTCATTTGCTAATCCTAATGCATCTGCCAGAAGAACAGGAACCAGCTGGGACATTTTTCAGAAATGGAGGCACCAGCGAGCACCATTTTTGCACTCTCTACCTTGCTAAGATGAGGATGTGTAAATGGACACAGCCTCACTAAAGATGATAGTGAGTCCCACACACCATGCCCATTTCTGGTCTTGCTAGAGCTATAGGTGTGCCCTGCCACCCCAGCAATCATCCCAGGTATTCCTATAGCCATAGGTGTGCCTCATCCCCAGTGTTCTTCCCCTGCAGCTCTAAAGCTGCAGATCTGCCCTGCCTTTAACACTCTCCCACAACTTTGCTAAAGCTGGCAGATGAGCACAACCCTCAGAAAGGACTCTCTGAGACTGCCTGCCTCTGGTGACCAAAGGAACTTGCATTCCTAGGACTCACAGAACTGTAACAATCAGAAAGACAGTTTAGGGTGGGCTACCACCCCCACAGCACTTAACAGACAACAGACTAAAAACATATGCCCAGTCTGCCTGTGAAAAAGGTCCATTTACTTGTCCTGAGCTTCAATCTGAGAGAGAGGCTTCAGGTTTACCATACATCTAGAGTCTACAGATGTGCCTCAGGAAATGTAGGCTGGGAAACACCATCTTTGTGCTCTCCCTTGTTCTTGACACAGCTCATTGATACCTCCCAGGAAGAAGCACATACACTTGTCTGAAGACCTGATTCAACTGTCAGCATGATCCAGATCTCCTGGTCTAAAGGTCAGCAGGGCCTACAACTGTGGTCTCACAGGTCTATATATGTTTACATACATTAAAATCTGCTGCCTGAGAAACTGGCTTCCAATAAGCCTGAAACTAAGAGCTAACTAAGATCATTTCCTCTGGAACACTGACAGGTCTTGGCACACCCTCAACAATTGGGACCTATCAAGAATATATCAGGCTACTTAGAATCACAAAGGCTCAAGAGACAACCAAGAGCTAGGGCAAGGTTGAATGATAAGGTTCATCACCTACACAAGGCCATAATTTCATGACTAGGAGAGGTAGCTATTTTACTAAATACACAGAAAGAAACACAGGGAGTCAAGCAAAATGGGGGAAACAAAGGAATATGTTCCAAATAAAAGACCAAGAGAAAGCCTCAGAAAAAGACCTTAATGAAATGGAGATAAGTAATCTGTCTGATAAAGAGTTCAAAGTAAAGATCATAAAGCTCACCAAACTCAGAAGCATAATGGATGAATACAGTGAGAACTTTAACAGACAGAAAATACAAGAAAGCAAATAAAAGTCACAGAGCTGAAGAAAACAATAAGTGAATTAAGGAAAAACAAACAAACAACACTACCGTGGTTCAACAGCTGACTAGATGAAGCAGAAGAATGGATCAGCGACCTGGAAGACAGGGCAGTGAAACTCACCCAAACAGAACAGCAAAAAGAAAAAAAAGTTTAAAAAGTAAAGATAGGTTATAAGACCCATAAGACAACATTAAGCAGAATGACATTTGCATTACAGGGGTCCCAGGAGGGGAAGAGGTGGGGTAGAAAACTTATTTGAAGAAATAACTGCTGAAATTTCCCTAACCTGGGGAAAGAAGAAAATATCTAGATCTAAGAAAACCAGAGAGTTACATATCCCATGAACCCAAAGAGATCCACACCAAAACACATTAAAACTAAAATATCACAAGTTAAAGGTAAACAAAGAATCATAAAAGCAGCAAGAAAAAAACCTTACTATGTGCAAGGGAATCCAGTAAGATGATCAGCTCATTTTTTTAGCAGAAACTGTAGGTCAGAAATGAGTGTCATGATATATTGTGAGTGATAAAAGGAAAAAAACAAAACAAAACAAAACAAAACCTTTCAACCAAGAATCTTCTCCCAGCAAGGGTATCATTCAGAATTGAAGGAGAGATAGAATTTTTCAGACAAGCAAAAGCTACACGAGTTCATCACCATTAAACCAGTCTTAAAGAAGAAATGTTATCTTCTTTAAATAGAAAAGAAAGACACTCACTAATAACAAGAAAACATATCAAAGTAAAAATCTCCGTGGTAGAGGTGAATATATAGTAAAGGTAATGGATTAATGACTTATAAAGCTAGTATGGAGGTTAAAAAATAAAAGTAGTAAAATTAACTATAACTATAATAATTAAAGGATACACATATGAAAAAGAATGAAGCCAAAAGTTGGTAGAAGGAAATAAATAATAAAAATCAGAATGGAAATAAGTGAAACAGAGACTAAAAAGAAATAGAAAATATCAATGAAACTAAGAGCTGTTCCTTTGAAAGGACTAACAAAATCAACAAATCTTTAGCCAGATTCATCAAGAAAAAAAAGAGAAAAGGCTCAAATAAATAAAACATAAATAAAAAGTAGAAGTTATATTTGATACCACAGAAATATAAAGAATCATGAGACTACTATGAACAATGATAAGCCAATAAATTTGACAATATAGAAGAAATAGATAAATTCCTAGAAGCATACAATCTGCCCAAAACTAAATTGAGAAGAAATAGAAAACCTGAATAGACCAATTACTAGTAGGAGATTAAATCAGTATTCAAAAATCTGCCAACAAAGAAAGAGCAGGAACAAATAGCTTCACCGGTAAATTCTACCAAACATGCAAAGAAGATTTAAGATACCCATCCTTTTCAAGCTCTTTAAAAAAAAATTAAAGAGGAGGGAACATTTCCAAACTCAATTTTTGATTCAAACAGACAGGGACACCACAAAAAAGAAACTTACAGGCCCCATGCTAAACACGGAAACAAAAACCCTCAGCTAATACTAGCAAACTGAGTTCAACAATATACTATAAACATCATACATTATGATAAAGTGGGATTATTCCAGGGATGCACTGATAGTTCAACATCCACAAATCAATCCACGTGATATACCACATTAACAAAATTTAAGATAAAAATCATATGATCATCTCAATAGATTCAGAAAAAAAAATTTGACAAAATTCAACATAAACTTACGATAAAAACACTTAACAAAATAAGTATATAGGGAGTGTACCTCAACATAATAAAGGCCATATATGGCAACCCTCAGCTAACATCATACTCAATGGTGAAAAGCTTTTCCTCTAAGATCAGTAACAAGACAAGGATGTCCACTCTCACTATTTTTTTTCAACATAATATCAGAAATCTTAGCTATGGCAATTAGGCAAAAATAAATAAATGAATAGCATACACGTTGGAAAAGAAGTAAAACTGTACTATTTGCAGATGACACAACACTATATATAGAAAACCCTGAAGACTCCACCAAAAAACTGTTAGAACTAATAAATAAATTCATTAAAGTTGCAGGATACAAAATCAATACATAGAATTCTTTTGTGTTTTTATACACTAATAACAAACTATGAGAAAGAGAGACAAAGAAAACAATTTCATTTACAGTGGTATCTAAAAAAATTCCTATGAATAAATTTAACCAAGGAGGGGAAAGACTTGTACACAAAAAGCTATTAAGACATTGATGAAGGAAATTGAAAACAACACAAATAAATGGAAAGGTATTCCATGCTCATAGACTGGAAGAATAAGTATTGTTAAAACGTCCACACTACCCAAAGCAATCCACAGGTTCGATGCAATCCCTTATCAAAATTCCAGTGACATTTTTTACAGAACTAAAACAAATAAATCTAAAATTTGTATGGAGTCCCAAAAGAGCCTGAATAGTCAACAATCTCGAAAAAGAAGAACAAAGTTGGAGGTATCACACTCCCTGCTTTCAAACTATACTACAAAGCTATGGTAAGAAAGAAAAGTATGATATTGGCATAAAGACATACATATATATCAATGGAACAGGATAGAGAGCCAAGAAATAGACCCACACAAATATGGTCAATTACTTTATGACAAAGGGGGCAAGAATAAACATTGAAGAAAGGACAGTCTCTTCAATAAATGGTGCTAGACACATGCAAAATAATGAAATTGGACTACCTTACACCAACACAAAAATTAGCTCAAAATGGATTAGACTTGAATGTAAGACCTGAAGCCATAAAGCTCCTAGAAGAAAATATAGGTGGTAAGCTCCTTGACATTGGTCTTGGCATTGAAATTTTGGATCTGACTCCAAAAGCAAAAGTGACAAAAGCTAAAATGACAAGTGGGACTACATCAAACTAAAAAGCTCTGCACAGCATATGAAACCATCAATAAAACAAAAAGGCAACCTACTGAATGGAAAGAAATATTTGCAAATCATATGTCTGATGAGGAGTTAATATTCAAAAAATATAAAGAACTCAACTCAGTAGCAAATAAAGCACAATCAGATAAAAATTTTTAAAATGGGCAGAAGATCTAAACAGACATTTTTCCAAAGAAGATATACAGATGGTCAATAGGCACCTGAGAAGATTATCAAAAGAACAATAAATAACAAGTGTTGGAGAGGATGTGGAGAAAAGGGAACGCTTGTGCACTATTGGTGGGAATGTAAACTGGTGCAGCCAGAGTGGAAAATAATATGGAAGTTCCTCAAAAAATTTAAGATGGAATTACCATAGGATTCAGCAATTCTACTTTTAGGCATTTATCCAAAGAAAATGAAAACACAAATGTGAAGAGATAATATGCACTTCTATGTTCATTGCAGCATTATTTCTAACAGCCAAGCTATGAAAACAACCTAAGTATCCATTGATGGATGCATGGATAAAAAAGATGTGTTCGTGTGTGTACATGTGTGTGTGTAACAGAATATGACTTAGCCATAAAAAAAGAATGAAATCCTGCCATTTGCAACAACATGGATGGACTGTGAAGGCATTATACCAAGTGAAATAAATCAAACAGAGAAAGAGAAATGCCGCTAAAACTCAGATGCAGAGAACAGGTTGGTGTTATCAGAGGGGATGGGATTTGGAGGGTGGCAAAAAGGCTGAAGAGGGTCAATTGTGTGGTGACAGATGGTAACTAGACTTATTGTGGTGATCACCACTTATTGTGAATTATTATGATATATACCTGAAACTAATATAATGTTATATTAGTTTAAAATATATATAAACTAAGTTCTTTTTATGTTATATTCTAACTTTGCCTCAGTTTAAAAAAAAAGTAAAGAAAACGAGGAGGATTAAAGCTTGTTGAGATATTTTGAAAATTAATTTTAAGTTAATTATTTTATTATTTGATAGTATCTTGAAATTGTTCATATCACTTCCATTAAACGGGAGATATAAATAAATGTAAGATCCTACCTAACTCAATTCAGGACTGACTTGTGAAGTAACATACCAACAGGGCAGAGTGATGTGTTTTGTTTTATTTTTCCAGAATATCCTCCTTTTGATAAAAAACATTATTTTAAAAGATGATGTGACAATTCTTCTTTACACTGGCAGGCAATAGAACTTTCATAAATACAAAATAAATTCCTACAAAATGAAGTAGGAATTAATCTTTTAGAAATACTATAGCTAAATATAGTTTCTAGCAGTATATTTTTAAACAAATTTCATATATACTAATAGTGCTATCCTGTACTCATTTGAATGCTTGTGAAGACTTTTCTTCAGAAGTTAATAACTTTTCTAAAATAAGTCAAATCATGCAATTTGATGAATATAAATTGCAGCAATTTTACCACTGCTAAAAGAGTTTCTACGCATTATAGGAAGAAGAGTTCACTTGGCTACCCTTCACACTGAATACTTTATCTGATGTGGTTAAAATAATAAAGTGACAAATTGATATGCCTTTTATTTTACACTGCTTTTAAAAAAGAGGTCTTAATTCTTACTAAAAACAACAGATTATGAAATTAGCAAAAGGCAACCAAGGCTAAATACATTTCAAGCAAAATGCTATTCATCTTTGTTAAAGTGATCTGCTGAGTCTAGCAGAAATGTCTCCGTTTTCTCTTGATGAGCCAAAGCTAAAAGGGATGCACCGAGCCAACAGTCAGGCTTCTAGTGAGGCTCTAGTCAGTTGCTTTATCTTCAATGGTTCAAGCTTCAGTGCCTATATCAGTACCTCTTGGATTTTGCATAGGAATTTTACCTTTTAACCTAATATCAATAAAACTATGTAGTTTATCTTAGATACCCCCAAAAGTATCAATAATCATAAAATGTAATATTTGATGAGCATGAGAAATTGCCAAATGTGAATCTCAACAGATTGCAAGTATCATTTTATTAGTTCTTGTATCTACTCTGAGGTAGGCAGCATTGATGTGCCCGTTTTACAGATGAAGAAACTGTGGCCCAGTGAAGTCAGTAGCATTTCAGGTGTACAGATGTTAAGTATCCACTAACTATAATATTCTGATTCTGCTATAAACATTAAGTTATAGCATAAAACGAGCATGCAATAGGTACTTGTTGGCTAAAGGATGAATAATGAATTGCGATAGACTCTAATACTGAAAGACAAAGAATACGGACCCCAAAAGATTAGGCTTGGTCTCATATAGCCACCTATTGAGAGAGTTTGGACATTTTTACCAATAAATTTCACATTCAGAGGATATCTTAGTTCATGTTTCCTAAAGGGAGATTCTGAGATCAGGTTTCATGTAAAAGTGATATACCAGGAGGTACCTGGGGGGTCTGTGGGTTAAGCGTCTGCCTTTGGCTAAGCGTCTGCCTTCGACTCAGGTCATGATCCTGGGGTCCTGCGATCAAGAGTCACGTAGGGCTCCCTGCTCAGCGGGGAGCCTGCTTCTCCCTCTCCCTACGCCCCTCCCCCCAGCTCATGCTCACTCACTCTCTCTCTCAAATAAATAAATAAAATCTTAAAGAAAAGGTGATATACTAGGACATGTTTCCAAGAAACCATGGTAAGAGAATAGAAAAGGGGAATTGGGAAGGGAAAGAGGCCAACCACGTGTGTGTCATAAATGCTCAGGGTGACAGTGTAGGCCACACTTCGCAACTTCCCAGTTAGAGAAATTCACAAAAGCTCAAGTATTTATGCCTCTGCAACCAGCAGTCATTGATTAAGGGCTTCCCACACACAGAGATGTAAATTCCAAGACACATCCGGCTCTCCCTTTGCACAGACCCAGTGGGCTCTGGCAGTCTGAGGGCAGCCCTCCAATGAAGAGATGCAGGTGCTGGCTGCTGGGAGGGAAATCACACCAGGAAAATATTAAATGGGTGTGAAGGGATATAAGTGGAGCACCAGCAGCATCATCTACAGAGAACTTACTTCTTCATTTGAAAATAAAAATAATATCGAGGGCTGTCATGAGAATGACACAGTGATATGTGCATAGCACTTAGCCTGGGCACGGACACACAGCAATACTCAATTGGTGATGGCAATTATTTGCAACCCGTGTTGTGAGGATGGGATGGACTAACACAATGCCCAGTACATGAAAACTAAAAGCGACCATCACCAATTATTTTTCCTATTGCCATCACTACTGTCGCTGGTGGTATAATACCTAACTTAGGATACTGCTTCTGTATTTAACTCCAAAGCCTAGGAAATGCTTGGATACCTAGCACTGTTTCTAAGGGTGCCATCTCAGGATCTGAGCACCATAGAAGAGGCAGCATTCCTCACCAGCTTTACAGCTACAATGGTATTGGGCAAGAATCTCGAACAAAGGGCAGTACCTTTTAGCTATTAAATGTAAGATGGTACAGTTATTGATAACAGTGATAAGAATAATGGGAGGAGAAAGGAAGTTTCTGACTTCCTTCATGATCCCCCTTTTTATTGCTATTCCTTTCAAAGTCAGTGATGAGGGCAGTCAATCAGTGTCTTGTGGTACCATGAATACGAGCACTCGTTCTTTAAAAAAAAAAAGATTGATTGATTGATTGATTGATTGATTGATTTAAGCGGGGAAGGACAGAAGGAGAGGAATCTCCAGCAGACACCCTGCTGTGCACGGAGCCCAATGTGGGGTTCAGTCTCACAACCATGAGATCATGACCCTGAGATCATGACCTGAGCTGAAATCAAGAGTCGGTGCTTAACTGGCTGAGTCCCCAGGCGCCCCTATGAGCACTTGTTCTAAACACCTTTAGATGAGTAAAGCCAATCCCAAGGAAAGCTGCTAAGGAGAAGGATAAATAAAGTGAACCATACCATGTCTAAACAAACTTGCTGCATCCCCTCATCTCTGGATGGAAATTTAGGCTTGAATGAAAAGGGATGGAGAAGCACATACTACCTAAATGCTAACATCAGGGGAGAGGATACAGAGATTATGAGACCTTTCTCTATGTAATCCCCCCTTGTTTGACTTGTTCCAGTGAGTATGTGTTACTACTGTACTTTTTTTTTAAGATAGAAAAAAGTATAAAAGAAAAAAATTTGAGGTTAATCTAGAACAGGTAAAACAGCTGAAGAGAGGTTGTACATCTTAAAATGATATTTTGATTAAACCAGAAACCAAAAAATCTCCACCATTGTAAGAAAATAGTTTTCCCTCTCCACCATCCCAAATTAGGAGTATCCATAAAATGGCTAAGAAAGCGATCTGATGCCCCTCCTTTCCTCAGGGATAAGAGTGGGTTTAGGAGTTCTCTAGTGATTCACTTGTTTATGGAACAGATTATGACACCACCTCCTCTTCGTCTCCTCTTCCTTCTGTTGCCTCTGCAGGGTGAGGGGCATGGTCAGAGGTCAGTGACAAAATGACAATCATCAAGGGAGTTCCCTCAGCTGGCCCTCTTATAGGTCGGGTTTTCCATAGGCATTGTTACATAGTCAGGCCATGAAACCAGACTGCTCATTTAAGGAAACACCACAATTCCTCCCTATTATTCCTATTTCCACGAGCAGAAGCAGCAGGAGTTAGCAATGGGAGTCCTTACCCCACTGTTGTCTCTAGTGGAGACAGTTCTTAAACATCATTCTAAATCTGTGGAGACCTTTATTGAGAGATGATACAGAGATACTCACCAACATGACAGTGAGCCAAGGGTTACTTTTTTGTTGTTGTTAATTGGCTATAATGGTTTTACTTCTCCTCAATTTTATTAGGGACCCACTGAGTCTTTATCACTATATGCACACCAATATTTCTAGTCTTCAGAAAGAAAATTTTGTTAAGTTAGAAATTATGTGTAATTAGTTAATGTTCTCCACCATCTTAAAAAGGTGGCTGTTAATTCTGCACTGAAAGAGTATCTAATGACTGCTTTCTTTATATCTTGGAGGAGATTTTCCCCTCTAAGTCTGAAAAGTGAGCTGTTTAAACAGCCCTGGCCTGTGAGAATACATGCTCTTGTGAACAGGAATGTATGTGCACACATGTAAACACACAAAACAGTAAATACAATCTTAAATTCAAATTGTTAAGATACTTTAACTTATCTAACAGAAAAAAAGAAAGAAAGGTTTTCTCCAAGATTTCATTAAAGTTTCTTTAGGATGCATACCACATATAGGCCACACTGGAATGCTCTGCAAGGCAGTGAATATGTTCAATTTGGAAGTAGATAACTATTAGAAATTGATTTTCTAAAGACACAGAGGTTGTGTAAATGTATAATATTCACATTTGCAAAAGCTGTAACCATTATTTTAAAAAAGACTTGGCTTTCATTTACAAGTTTTCTCCTTCTCATGAATCTAAAGATCTTCAGTCCGATCACAGTGCTGGACAGTTCCTAAAATGTCTTGAGAAGGGGGATGCTCAGGGGCCTCACAAGGTTTTCAGAGAGCAAAAGCCACAGCAAAAGTTCCTGAATCCTGTATTTGCCTCTCCACTTATCTTTTTAAATAACACACCCACAATACGCACACCCACACATACACACATTTTTGTACTCAAATTCAAATATAAGTATGCCCTGCCCTTTCTTTCACTGCCTATAAATTTGTGGTTATTATATTCTCCAGAGAATGAAAGTGCTCTTGGACATTTGTTTAAATTAGAGCATATTAATTATTATCATTTTAAAAGTAAGAAAAAAAATCACAGGTTTTTAAATTGAAACATCAGGGGCGAAAGAATATATTGAAATATTCTGGACAAAGTCTTCTACAAATAATGTCTCAAGAATTTTCAATGACTCTGACACATTCACACACAGGAAAGAACTAGAAAATGAGTTTAATAACATTTTTGGACCTTTAAAGTTTAAGTAAACCATTTACTGTAAATTTATTTTGAAAACTCACTTTGAATATGTGCCAGTTCTCCATTATTCTAGAGCATACAAAGGAAAACAATGTGAGTTTTAGAATATATTTGCGTGTCTATGTGTGTGTGCAAGTGTATATGTGTGTTAAATGGCACCCTTCCAATGAAGACAGTCATATTCCCTCTCAGGTTGTTTTTATCAGATGAGTTCCTACATGCATTTTGTAGAAATAATAGATTTCTTGATGATGTCTCTATTTAGGTATTTCAATGGAGAGCAGGAAATATATAAGAAAAAAGGTGTTATTGGAGTGTATTGCTAAACTCTATTCACATTAATTTATATTACTCTTTTTTGTTGTCTGTGCATAGAAAATATCTTTTTAAAATTACATTTATTAGGAAATATTTAATAATTAAGTAAGCACTCTTAAGGGACACTTTAAAATATTATTTTAGACCCAGTCTTATATAGCTTCCCCATGCAATGCAAACATTCCACTCTGGAAGACAATACAGAAGGATAGTCAGGTTTGAAGTAGTATGGAGATTATTGGACCAAAGCCATAAACTCTTTTCCAAAAAGCACCAAAACATTAGCTATAATCTTGATTATACAAAATAAAAAAAAAAGAGGACTAAAGAAAGGAACTGAAACATTTTATTAAATACTAAAATATTTTGTAATCCACATTACTACAATCATTTGCATACAAAAGGAGAGTGTGTATTTTAAATTAATTCCTCGATGATTTGATATTTTGTTTTTGGAACTTTACAAGTAAGACTATCCTAAGGAATTCAGAGCTTTCCTCACAAGACCAAAGCAACAGTGCATGAAATTGAACTCAAAAAGAGCCACCATTCTGTGTGACTTCTTGGCTGACACAATTTAGATATTTATAGCCTTACGAATGGGCCACTGGAGAAGAACTTGAAGCTTTCTCTAGCCAGGAAGGATTAATGAACGTGTGCACCTGGTAATTACACCACTCCATCTTCCTGAAAGCCCTCACGCTGCCTCCATGGCAGAAAGTATAATGAAAATGCATTGAAAAATATCAATCTGCAATTCCACAATTTAATCTAAATAATAAAACTTGGTATCTTTTCTCCCCACACATTCCAGATGTGATAACAACACTGACAGCATTTGAATTTAAAACACAGAATCTGAATGTCAGCCTATTATTGAGCATGCCTCATTTCCAAAGTAAACCTCATGAGAGGGAAAAAGGTTATAAATATGGTCCCCCAAAATGACAACATTCAAATGTACAACAGACAGCCCGTAACTGTTTCCTTTTTATTAAAACACAACATACATTATAAATAATGCATTTACTTCAAAGCAGATGCATTTGCAATGATTAAATCACAACCCAAGTGAATAAAGGTAAAATTGAAAAGTGTAAAGATATCTTCCAACTCCAGTTACCTGTTTTGGCTCTCTTTTCTAAACTCTTGCTGGAAGTAAAACCTCACTTAATAACTTTTTCAACTATAAATAAAAGATAAATCATTCTATTTTATCATCTACCCACATGTTAATTGCAAAAGTACTTGCAATAAAGAGGTCATGTCATAGTGTCCAACTCAAATAATTTGTTACAATGAGAATTACATCTTAAAAGTTGAACAAATCAAACTTTTGAAAACAGTATTTTTTCTCAAATAAAACACAACATAGAGGCACAACCTAGGGTTTCTTAACGTTGTGGCACAAAGAATTTTGACATTCTAAGAAAGGCAGCAATGTATATATAAACTGAGAATGCAGTTTTCAAAAAAATCAAGGTGTTCTAAAGAAAGCAGATTTTTATGACAAAGTTTGATGCTACTCACACTGAATTTTAATGACTGCTTTACTAAAGCAGAAACAGAAAATTTAATGTAAGCATTGATACTAAAAGTTAACTTCTGCCTTAACGCACAAGCACCAAGCCTCCCTTACACAGGAGTCTCTTAAAAACACCTTTAAAAGCAGAAGAGGGCACAATTGTTGAAAAAAAAAAAATCTCCTGTTACTGTTAAACTCTATTGTTTCCTACTGGAGGAGAGAAGAAGGAAATGCTCCAGGAGAGGGAAGTGGATATGAATTGCCCCCTCCAGAGGAGCCAAACAAACTGGGTCTAAGAAGGAGACTTCAAAAGCTGGACCACGAGAGCTGCTCAAAGAGCCTTACATTTGGGCTCTTTGCCCTTACTGCTGGTTTTTGTGTTTGTGCGCGCGCGCGCACGCGTGCGCGCGCGCGTGTGTGTGTGTGTGTGTGTGTGTGTGTGTGTTTAATTTCCTACAGTGATGTGGCTTAACTTGAGAAAAGAGAAATAATGGGAGGATATATTTTTGAATGCTTTGATCCCCAGCCCTTTATTCTGCCTTTAACTAGCTATTGCAATATCACTTAATCCGGACCTCGGCATTCCAATTACAAAAGCATCTCCTCCCACCTACTGCTCACACGCTCCTGCATCAGAATAGAAGACTTACATAGAGGCAGCCAGACCCACAGAAGAGCACTTTCCTCTCAACAGATGTCTTCAGGTTTTTAGGCACACACACACACACACACACACACACACGCGCGCGCGCGCACACACATGCACACACTATTGCCTACCTTAATAAGGTGTACAGAAAACCTATTACGGTCTCCACGGATGGTTTTAGTTCAGAGCAGCCAGCAATGCCTCCGCACAAAGCTTTGCCATTGCTAGTGTGAAGAGAAAGAGCTGCTGGGATGCTGAATGGCACATCAGCCAACTTTGTGTGTAGCAAAGGCTCTAAAGAAAACCTGGGCTGAGGCTCTGCTGGATCATGGATTGGACTCAATTCCACTCCACGCACAGCCTGTGTTACCCAATAGAGATTGTTTCTGGAAGCACTCAGAGCATATTTGCCTAGACAAAGACAGCCCCCTCTTTTTTGTTTTTTTACCCCTAACAACTCTTAAATCACTGTGTTAAAACTACAGACCTGATATCTTGAGGTAGTTGATTCACTGTAAGCAACATGAAAGCTGTCAATGGTCTTAGAAACTGTAGCCCCAGCATGTAGAACAGAGCCAGTATTTGATAAATATTTGGCTAACTACTGAATGTTGAATTGGTAATGGAGTCAAATTAGAAGTTGCTGAATTAGTTATATACTGTAAAGAAAGTAAAAATGATTTAAGTGAATCCAATAATACAACATTTAAAAAAGTTTGTTGAAACCCAAAAGTATTATTCGCTTATTGCCCCAGCAATTTATAGCACACTTTTCCTTCCCTATCCAAAAGATCACTTTATGTCACTTCACTTTTACAAAAGACCTACATCAGTACCTGTTTTCACTAACTGAAAGAAATCTGAAGAGGATTTTTGCTTTTGCAAAATGGTAATTGCTTCTCCGCTCTACACCATTTGAGCTCAAGAATGCTCTACTTTTGGATTAGTGGGGGAAACCAATCTAATAATAGTCCATTATCGTAGTCCATTCATCAATGAATGAATAGCAGGCTTTATTGTAATTCCTTGATATATATTTGTAATCAGCTCTACATGTGCAGACATATATTTACTAACCCTCTAGAGCCGTTCATCAAACTTATATTAAGCTTACACAATGGACAGAATAAAAGAATACCATCCTTTGAGGTAGTTTTACTACTTCTACAACAACCTCTCAATAACCCTAAATTCACAGACATCTTCTTTATCATGTTACTGTTCTCTAACTAAACGCAGGCTGGCAAGGAGCCCTCAGGTTAATACCTGAAGCCAGAGAGAAAGGTTCCAAAGTGCCCTGCCTCACAGGGTCTTCCCACAGACACACACCTGGAAGCAATCTCTGGCAAGCACCTGTCTACAGGTGCAGATGTATGCATGTTGGGACAAACGAGAAACACACTTAATTTGGTAGATGACATCCCTGATGTGATGGGCCTTATTGTGCTGTTTATGACAATATTTACAGATTACGATGTACTTGTTTAATAAACAGAGTAATTAAGTGTACCCAAAACAAAATAGGAAGTTAATAACCTAAGTGGTGCTCAAGTATTTATGTATCACAAGTGCCTAGTGTATTCTATACTGCCTGTTACTCTGTCTTTAAATATCCTCTGAAGAAATTGTCAGCTTACAAACACACATCCCCCAGTTCTGATGTTATGCATATTCTCAGGAAGACCTACTTACACCCGCAGCATCACTGCATAGCTCTACACCCATAATAGGTGTTCAACAAATGCTTGTCAAATGACCAGATAAATGATAAATGAAGGAGAAATACACTTGATATTTATATCTTCGAGATACCTATTATAGGCATATGATTTTACAGAAGTTGCTACTTGGGTTGTCTATCATTTCAATCTACTTTTCTTCTCTAAAATATCATTGCCTTATGGATAGATTAAATTTGATAGAGTCTGATACTTGAGGTACTATTTCGGTGTTATCTATATCATGTTGAAACTAGTTATCCAGCTTGGCAGATGAGAATGTATGCAGTTTTGAGCCTCCTCCTAGCTCCCTAACTATAGATTTCACAATAGAAGAAAGAATGGGGGACTTTTATTTATAAATAATCAATACAATATGTAAATAGACATCCTTTCCCTTTGAGCAACTCACAGCCAGCCAGCTCACAAATGAAAGTGGATCAGTCCCTCCTTTGTTAACGGTGTGGTCTACATCAGAGAGGTTATCACAGAGTCCTTTGCAGAATGCAAATCGAACATTTTGAATGGCAAAAGGATCAAAGCACAGCACCCAAAAATTGTTCAAACCTGCTGTTCATATTTTTATGCATCAGAAAACTTGAAAAGAAAGAGAAATTAGAATTGAAAATAAATGTACTTTCCAAAGGGTTTATCATTATTTAGATTGTTAGTGTATTTATTCTTCGTGGGTTACTACAGTGCATCCCATTCTAGGGCAGTAGCTGAGATGCATGTCGTGGACGGAAAAGACTTAGGAGAATCCTGGCTCAGCTACCCACCCATAGGCTGTTTGACCTTGTACAAGTGACCTAAACTTTCTGGCTTCAACTTCCACATCCGTGAATGGGACTAATAATATCTCATCAGGAGGTGAGGAATAAATAGTTATTGGGGTGCCTAGGTGGCGCAGTTAGTTAAGCGTCCCACTCTTGGTTTCGGCTCGGGTCATGATCTGAGTCGTGCGATCGAGTCCCATGTTGGGCTCCACGCTCAGCACAGAGTCTGCTTAAGACCCTCTTGCCCCCCCCACTCTCTCTTTCTCTTTAAAATAAATCTTTAATAAATAAATAAATAGATATTAAAGCAGTACTCCCCAAATTCAATGTAATACAAATCACCTGGGGATAGTCTTGCTAATGTAGAATCTGTATAATTAGTCACCAGGTCCGGGGTGGCTCCTGAGATTCTGCATTTCTAATTAGTACCCAAGCAGTACTTATGCTGCTGGTCTGTGGACTCCACACTGAGTAGCAACTATCAATGAAACACAATGTTATTCTTCCAAATGAGAGTGAACTTGTGTCATCTTGCCATTTTTATTTATTGCATACGTTTTGTCAGCATCTGCTCAACCAACAATTATTGGATGCTTATTCTATGGCAAGTGCTGTGCAGTACATAGAGATTTCAGAAATTATAAAGATACTGTCCCAACCCTAGGAAGCTCTCAATTTATTTCAGAGTCAAAATCATCTACCATCACATAAAACTTGGGCACTGGAGAACCAAAGCTGCCTCCCCTCTAGACTCTCACAGTTTACCATCAACATTAACATGACTTACCACTTCATTGTCTTCATTAACATAACTCTCCTATTCCAGAAGACTCTTGCCCAGGCAAATCACTTGACTATTCATTATTTTAACTTGCCGAAACTCCCATCAACTCCTCAAGAGAGAGCCTCAGTAGAGAGTTCACGCCATAATATTCTCTAAGCCTCTTGCCTCAAAATTCTTGCTATGTTGTTTCCACCTAAACCTAAGTTGTAATATCATAATCCTAATTATGCGCCCACAGTGAAAGATCCACCTTGAAGTAAACTGCGAATTCTAAATAAAATCCAACCTTCCTCCTATGAATCACTACCAAGCTCCGTCAAGTTGGTGGTCTTCCTTTACCATGGTAAGCAATACACTCAGCTCTGTCTTAGGAACAGATTGTATTGCTGATATCTGGGGAGCTGGCATTCCACATATGGAAGAAATAGACCTGTGAATCAAAGGGAGATAAGCAGTGGTACCAAGGAGTGGATTCAGAGACTTTAGCTCCTCTACTGGTCATCCCAAGTAAATATACAATTTAAGTATAAACAGTATGTTTTCTCTGCAAACATACTTCCAGGAGTCCCCTAGCCCCCACTCATCTCCTCACCCAGGCATTTTGATGGCATCACTGGTACCACCTTTGCTTGTGATGAGGTATGTGATAGGTTTATGTTCCAATACTGCACTAGAAGCATATGAAAGTAGCATTAATCCAGGGAAAATCTTTTTGTGGATATGATGTCTGAGCTAGCACTTCAAGGAGGTAGGGGTTGCCCAAGTCTAGAATTGGGGGTAATCCAGCATCCAGATAGATTGTGGCATTTTCAACGAAATGCACAATTGTAGCAAAAGCCAAAAGTGACACATAGGGTCCAGTCATAAAAGAACAGTCCTTCATGCCATAGCTTATGCCGTGGCTACTCTACGTGTGCTCTGCAGACAGCATCATTGCTATAAGCTGGGCACTTGTTAAAAATGCAGAATCTGAGACCCTATGGCAGACCAGCTGAATCAGAATCTGCTTTTTTAAAGGATCCCAGGTGATTTTTATACACGTCAAAGTTTGGAAAGCACTTCCCTAAATAATATTCTAGAGGCTATGTGAAATTCTCAAATGATTTTAAGCAAGGAGGTGACATGACTGAATTTGCATTTCAGAAAAAAATTACTCTGTGCCCATTCATTCCTTCTGAATCTATATGCCAGACATTGACCTAAGAGCTGGGAATTCAGCATAATCTAGGGTAGATGAATCTCTCCATTCAATATTCATTCAACAAACGTTCATTATATGCCAATGTTGATTTGGCTTCTCAGGCTTGATTTAGAAACAATCCTACACAGATGGCTATAAGTTTTGTTGGCGGGGACAAATAATTGTTGAGAATCTCCTAGTGGGCTTTACTCAGAATTTCTTCACACTCTCAGGCTGGTTACTTAAACATGAAAGGTTTTGTTGATATAGTTTTATAGAATTTTTATTGCAATGATATTTGCTGTATTGGAACTTGACCCACAGTACAAGTTGTAGTATAAGATACCAATCAATATTGGTTTTAAAATGAACAATATGGGGTATACAGCTTGCAAATTTAAACTTTAATATTAGAGATGATAAGATCAGTACCATTTTTTTTTTTTTTTGGCTTAACATATGCAGAGGATTGTCCTTTGGTGACTGAAAAGGAAAACAATAAATTCTAAGTATGTGGTGTCTCTGTCTTTTTAATAATAGTCAAGGCCTTATCAGAACTCATACAGACTTGGTGTTAGGGGCTCTGGAAAGCTAGCTAGCCTGTTTCGTGCCTGCTTTATTGTTACTTCCAATGTGCAAACATAGTGAAGTTCAGGGGGCAATAAGTTCTCAGTTTTACTTTAGCTCTTCTGGGTTGCTTTGACTGCCTGTGATGTACTAGGCTGGAATCATTATAGGGAGAAGCAACCACTACAACTAAATATAAAGCCATCATGTCCCTGACTCAGTTCCTCTGTAGCTGTATGAACACTGAATTTAGTTCAGAAGAAGTCTGACTTGCAATGGCTAGGTGTTACTCTAAGACCCATTAGTGGTATTTGCATAACCTCATATAGTTTGGGGGAGACCCTATAAGCATGGACTCTGGAAGGTTCCCTGAGGGAACAGAGCTTCATAAGGACTTCCCCAGGAGAAGCAAGCCTTGCACGGAAGTGGAATGAGGCTGCAAGTTTCAGCCTTCTTGCTGACCTGTGATACTTCTACCACAGGCCATTGTGTTTAGGATTCCCACATTATTCATTTTGGATGACAGGATATTCTAATGAAAACAAAATGTGGCTCTGGAAGCAACCAGATAAGGGTTCAAATCCCACCCTCAATATGTATCAGCTGTGAAACGTTTTTTTGTTTTGTTTTTTACACTCGGTTAGGTTCTTTCATTTATGTAACAGCAATGCTAATACTATCTGCCTTGCAGAGTCAACTGGAGGATTAAATACATTAAAATGTATACAGTACCTGGCAGTTCAGGGATTCTCAATAAATATTAGTTTCTTTTACCATTACCTTCTGTGCTATTAAAGACTCTATAAAATGTGAATTTACCTAAGTCACAATAGCCACTAATATTTTTGACCAGATAAGTTAACAGAATTGGGAAGCCAGTTAGAAAGTATAAACTCTGAATGAAGAGGATATGCATTATAGTCTCTTAAGTGTGTGAAAGGTAGAGCAAAAGAAGGAAGGGTTGGTTAGAGATAAGACTAATATCTGGCAAGACAGTGGGCTCTAGTTCTCAGACCCACTGAATGTTAGGAGTAAAGATATCATCAAACCATCCATTTTACAGATGAGGACACTGAGTCCAAGTGAAGTAAAATAACTTGCCTAGAGCCTAGAGTTAGAACACTACCAAGTGAAAACTGAAAACTCAGTTGAATGAGGGTCTTGAAAAAGGAAGAAAAAAATGTGAAAAGAAAGAGCAGCAAGGGGAATGGAGGTGAACTTTAGCCCAGGGTGTGGGTTGTATTCCCACTGCCACTGTCCTCCCAACAGGAGACATTCCTCAGCCTCCCATATAGAAGTGCCAAGGTGTGATCAGGGTTCTCTGCCATTAAACACTTGAACGTGACCAGGGTACTTTGCCCATTAAACACTCATGATCCCCTATAGCCATGAACATGGAGGAAGGACGTGTATCCTAATATTCTTGCTGTAGCAAGGACTCCCAGAAAAGTGCCTTTTCACAACGATCAATGAAGATGAGTCTCTAGAAACAACAGTCAAGTAACGGCTTTTAAACTGCTGTGCCAAATCACTTTAAAGACGGCCATGGATATGAAGCTACAGGTACTGTCATAAAGACGCTGCCTAAACAGCTATGTAATCTAAGGGAGCACACCTTTGAACAGTCTCTCCATAGAGATGACTCTTAAACATATATCTCTAGCCCGTACTACTTCCCTGAATCCCAGAATCATACACAACTACGCTCTTTTATTTTTTAACTTTACTGCAATGTCTAACAAACTTTCAAACAAATGAAAAATAAACTCTTACTTTCACCTCCAACTCTCTATCATCTAACTCGATCCTTCCATCTTTTTCACCATTCTATCCACTCTATCCACCCAGGAATCATCCTGGACTCCTCTCTTTTTATGCCCACACCCCACTGATCAGAAAATCCTGGCAGTGCTACCTTCCAAAGATATCCAGAATTCATCCACTTCTCATTATCTACACCGGAAATATCTTGGTTGAGAACCACCATTATTTCTCACTTAAATTACTGCAATGACCCCATGACTCCTCATTAGTTACTCTATTGTCTGTTTTCCACCAGCAGCTAAAGTGATCTATCAAACCCTGAGTCAGCCCATCTAACTTCTTTCCCTAGATGATGATGATGATTCCATTTATATAAATTTAGTGAAAAGTCAAAATTATAGAGAAGGAGAACAGATGATGAGGTGAGAATGAGGGGTCTGGATGGGTATGACCTTAAAGGAGTAGCTCAAGATAGTTCTCTTGTGACAGTGGAATGATTCTGTATCTTGATAGTGGCGGTGGTTACATGAAGAGGATATGCATCATAGTCTCTTAAGTGTGTGAAAGGTAGAGCAAAAGAAGGAAGGGTTGGTTAGAGATAAGACTAATATCTGGCAAGAGAGTGGGCTCTAGTTCTCAGACCCACTGAATGTTAGGAGTAAAGATATCATCATTAGTGAAATCGGAATAAGGCCCAGAAATTGTACCAATGTCAATTTCCTGTTTTTTATATTGCATTTAGTTATGTAGGATGTAACCATTATGGGAAGCTTGGGTGAAGTGTACTCTGGACCCCTCTGAAATATTTCTACAACTTCTGTGATTCTTTACTTATTTAAAAATAAAAAGTTTAAAGATTTTATTTATTTATTTGAGGGAGAAGAGAGAGAGAGCATGAGCAGGGGAAGAGCATAAAGAGAGAGACAAGCAGACTCTGTGCTGACCACAGAGCCTAATGCAGGGCTCGATCCCATGACCCTGAGATCATGACCTGAGCCAAAACCAAGAGTCAGCTATATCATTCTTAAAGGGTCTATACAACAAGAAGATCTAACAATTGTAAATATCTATGCCTCCAACATGGGAGCAGCCATCTACATAAGCCAACTGTTAACCAAAATAAAGAGTCATATTGATAACAATACGTTAATTGTAGGAGACCTCAATACTCCACTCTCAGCAACAAACAGATCATGTAAGCAGAAAATTAACAAAGAAACAAGGGCTTTGAATAACACACTGGACCAGATGGACCTCACAGATATATACAGAACACTCCACACTAAAACAACAGAATACCCACACTTCTTGAGCACACACAGAACTTTCTCCAGAATAGACCACATACTGGGTCACAAATCAGGTCTCAACTGATACCAAAAGACTGAGATTATTCCCTGCATCTTCTCAAACCATAATGCTTTAAAACTGGAACTCAATCACAAGAAAAAATCTGGCAGAAATTCAAACACTTGGAAGCTAAAGACCACTCTGCTCAAGAATGTTTGGGTCAACCAAGAAATCAAAGAACTTAAACAATTCATGGAAACCAATGAGAATGAAAACACATCGGTCCAAAACCTATGAGATACTGCAAAGGCGGTCCTAAGGGGGAAATACATAGCCATCCAAGCCTCACTCAAAAAAATAGAAAAATCCCAAATTCACCAACGAACTTCACACCTTAAAGAACTAGAGAAAAGGCAACAAACGATGCCTGAGTCATGCATTGGAAGAGAAATAATTAAGATTAGAGCAGAGATCAATGAATTAGAAACCAGAAACACAGCAGATCAGATCAACGAAACTAGAAGCTGGTTCTTTGAAAGAATTAATAAGATCATCTACGGCCATACCACCCTGAATGTGCCCGATCTCATCTGAAAGAATTAACAAGATCGATAAACCACGGGCCAGACTTATCCAAAAGAAAAGAGAAAGGACCCAAATTAATAAAATTATGAATGAAAGGGGAGAGATCATGACTAACACCAAGGAAATAGAAACAATTATTAGAAATTATTATCAACAACTATATACCAATAAATTGATCGACCTGGAAGAAATGGATGCCTTCCTGGAAACCTATAAACTGTCAAGACTGAAACAGGAAAAAATTGACAATCTGAATAGGCCAAGAACCAGTAAAGAGACTGAAGCAATGACCAAAAACCTCCCAAAAAACAAGAGTCCAGGGCCTGATGGGTTCCCTTGGGAATTCAACCAAACATTCAAAGAAAAATAATACCCATTCTCCTGAAGCTGTTTCAAAAAATAGAAACAGAAGGAAAGCTTCCCGACTCATTCTATGAGGCCAGCATCACCTTAATCCCCAAACCAGGCAAAGACCCCATCAAAAAGGAGAATTTCAGACCAATATCCCTGATGAATATGGATGCCAAAATTCTCAAAAAATCCTAGCTAATAGGATCCAACAATACATTAAAAGGATCACCCACCATGACCAAGTGGGATTTGCAACCCTGGGATGCAAGGGTGGTTCAACATTCACAAATCCATCAATGTGACAGAACACATTAATAAGAGGAGGGAGAAGAACCATATGGTCCTCTCAATAGACGCAGAAAAAGCATTTGACCAAAAACAGCATCCTTTCCTGATTAAAACTCTTCTGAGTGTAGGGATAGAGGGAACATTCCTCAAGTTCATAAAATCCATCTATGAAAAACCCACAGCGAATATCATCCTCAATGGGGAAAAGCTGAGAGCCTTTCCCTTAAGATCAGGAACACGTCAAGGATGCCCACTCTCACCACTATTTTTCAACATAGCACTAGAAGACCTAGCAACAGCAATCAGACAACAAAAAGAAATAAAAGGTATTCAAACGGGCAAAGAAGTCAGACTCTCTCTCTTTGCAGATGACATGATACTTTATGTGGAAAACCCAAAAGATTCCACCCCCAAATTGCTAGAACTCATACAGCAATTCAGTAATGTGCCAGGATACAAAATCAGTGCACAGAAATCAGCTGCTTTCTTATACACTAACAGTGCAATGGTAAAAAGAGAAATTAGAGAAATGATTCCATTTACAATAGCACCAAAAACAATTAAGATATCTCAGAGTAAACCTAACCAAAGAGGTAAAGGATCTATACTCTAGGAACTACAGAACATTCATGAAAGAAATTGAAGAAGACACAAATAGATGGAAAAACATTCCATGCTCATGGATCGGAAGAATAAACATTGTTAAAATGTCTATGCTATTGAATGGAGCAGTGGGTGTTATACGCAAACAATGAATCATGTAACACTACATCAAAAAAAATAAATTTAATTAATTAAAAAAATAACAATACAAAAGAAATGTTGTGAATTTAAAGACTTTCTGGCTTTTGAGTTTGTTGTACTGGTGGGAGAAATGCTTTTCCAGCTTTCTAAATCGCAAGTGGAAGCCTGAATTTCCCAATTTTTAAAAATTGAGATATAATTGATATATGTCATTTTATTAGTTTTAGGTATATGACATAATGATTTGATATATGTATATATATTGGGAAATGATTAGTGCAAAAAATTTTGTACATTAAAAAAAAATGTCTCTGCTACCCAGAGCAATCTATACCTTCAATGCCATCTCAATCAAAATTCCAATGACGTTTTTCAAAGTGATGGAACAAACAATCCTAAAATTTGTATAGACTCAGAAAAGACACTGAATCGCCAAGGAAATGTTGAAAAAGAAAAACAAAGCTGGGGGCATCACGTTGCCCAATTTCAAGGTATATTACAAAGCAGTGATCACCAAGACGGCATGGTACTGGCACAAAAACAGACACATAGACCAATGGAACAGAATAGAGAGGCCAGATATGGACCCTCAACTCTATGGTCAAATAATCTTTGACAAAGCAGGAAAAAATATGCAATGGAAAAAAGTCTCTTCAATAAATGATGCTGGGAAAATTGGACAGCCACATACAGAAGACTGAAACTCGACCATTGTCTAACACCATGCACAAAGATAAACTCAAAATGGATGAAAGACCTCAATGTGAGACAGGAATCCATCAAAATCCTAGAGGAGAACATAGGCAGTGACCTCTTTGACATCGGCCACAGCAACTTCTTTCAAGGTACATCTCCAAAGGCTAGTGAAACAAAAGCAAAAATGAACTTTTGGGACTTCCTCAAGATAAAAAGCTTCTGCATAGCAAAGGAAACAGTCAACAAAACAAAGAGTCAACCCACAGAATGGGAGAAGATATTTGCAAATGACACTACAGATAAAGGACTGGTATCCAAGATCTATAAAGAACTTCTCAAACTCAACACCCACAAAACAAATAATCAAGTCAAAAAGTGGGCAGAAGACATGAAAAGGCACTTCTCCGAAGAAGACATACAAATGGCTAAGAGACACATGAAAAAATGTTCATCGTCATTAGCCATCAGGGAAATTCAAATCAAAACCACATTGAGATACCACCTTACACCAGTTAGAATGGCAAAAATGGACAGGGAAAGAAACAACAAATGTTGGAGAGGTTGTGGAGAAAGGGGAACCCTCTTACACTGTTGGTGGGAATGCAAGCTGGTACAGCCACTTTGGAAAATAGTGTGGAGGTTCCTCAAAAAATTAAATATAGAGCTACCCTATGACCCAGCAATTCCACTACTGGGTAATTACCCCAAAGACACAGATGTAGTGAAAAGAAGGGCCATATGCACCCCAATGTTCATAGCAGCAATATCCGCAATAGCCAAACTGTGGAAAGAGCTGAGATGCCCTTTAGCAGATGAATGGATAAAGAAGATGTGGTCCATATATACAGTGGAATATTACTCAGCCATCAGAGAGGATGAATACACAAGTTTTACATCCACATGGATGGGAGTGGAGGAGATTATGCTAAGTGAAACAAGTGAAGCAGAGAAAGTCAATTATCATATGGTTTCACTTATTTGTGGAACATAAGGAACAGCATGGAGGACATTAGGAGAAGGAAGGGAAAAATGAAGGGGGGGGAATCGGAGGGAGAGATGAACCATGAGAGACTATGGACTCTGAGAAACAAACTGAGTGTTCTAGAGGGGAGGGGGGTGGGGGGATGGGTTAGCCCGGTGATGGGTATTAAGGAGGCACGTACTGCACGGAGCACTGGGTGTTATACGAAACCAATGGATCGTGGATCACCACATCAATAACTAATGATGTACTGTATGGTGACTAACATAACATAATAAAATAAAATAAAATGTAAAAATAATAAAATAAATTAAATTTAAAAAAAGGAGCAGAAAAAAAATCAAGATTCGGATGCTTAACTGACTGAGCCACCCAGGCACCCCTCAAAATAAAACGTTTCAAAAATGCTACACACATGCCATTCCTCAAAACTTTGCATTTGCTGTTTCCTCTACTTGAAATGTTCTTCTCCGTATATATGAATGGCTAATTCCCTCACTTCCTTGAGATTTCTGTTCAAATATCACCTCACAGTGGTCTTCCCAGACTGCCACCTTTAAAACAGCAGTTTCCTGCTACTGTTTCTCTATCCCCCTTACCTGACTTTAGTTTTCTTAACACTTTCATTTGGCACACTATTTATTTCACACTTTTTCTAACTTCCCCACTAGTATAGGAGCTCCTTAAATAGAGGAGTTTTGCCTTTTTTTTTTAAATGTTATCCCTGTACCTAAAGCAATACTTGGCACATAGTAGACACTAAATAAATATTTGATAAATGAATAAATGAGTGAATGGGTAAAGCCACCAGAAGGAAGAGTCACACAGAATTACTTAACAGGAAAGTCTTGGTCTTCACTTTTCACTGTGACAATATAATTCACATTCCTTGACATTATTTAAAAAACACCTGGGGAAAAAAGAAAGAAAACTTGTTCTTACTGCTTCCATGATACAAAGAAAAACAAACAGCATTATTAGTAGCAGCTGTTTTTCTTTTTATAGTGCACCTGAGTTTTACCATGTCGAACTGTATTATGGATAAAACACAGCACACATGTATAAAAATAAGTTTAACTTCCCTGGGAAGAATCAATACAGGCAGTCCCCAGCTTACAAATGAGTTGTGTTCTGCACATTTGAAAGGCAGCTGTTTAATGATCTGCTAGGTGCTCTCTAACCTTTCTGGTTGGGTTCACCTCACCCCTGTCTGTGCATTCCTGTCCCCTGAAATCCTATCCCCAACCAAAGGAATCCAACATGGTTAGATTTCATAGGTTAGTCCACAAAATAATATTTCATTTATAAATGAGCTAAAATATTGCACAAAAAATGCTGGTCTGATTCTGCATGCTGGGAACAAGTTCAAGTGCTTCAACTTGAAGGGAGTTTAATAATGCATTTAGAAGAGAAATTCAATGCCATGTGTGGATGAAGTGTGGGCTTTAAAATCTGGGACACCATGGAATCAAACTCTCACTCTAACACTTACTACCTTTGCAATCTTGGTCCAGTTTCTTAACCTCTCGAAGCCTTAGTTTCCTCAACTGTAACTTGGAAATAATAATTAAGACTACCTTCTAGGATTGTTTTGAGGATTAAAGGAGATAAAGCTGCTTTTGACTTTAGTATGTGAGTGCTACCTGAAGGCTGGGACCTGCCCCATCTCTGAAGATTCTATTGGCCCAATGAAGAATATATGAGGAGCTCTACAAAATTGTTCATCGGCATGATCACTTGGTCTGCCCTGATGAACCATCTCTCTCAAGGAGCTATTAGTCCATGGCCCCTTGCTGAGGAAGATGCCTTATTTGATTTGCAGGCTCCCAAGCTACATTACAGACACCTGCAGTAAATCCTTCCCAATCCTATGTTAGCACATAGCATTTTGATCTCTGGAATTCTGGGCAATGATCCTACCTCCTCATGGAACCATACACACTAATATATTGTTTTCAGACTTCCCATTGGACTCTTATCCTCCTCTTCTAGAAATGAATGCTAAGAATTACCAACCTTTGAGAGACTTTAAGCAGCTGTAATAATCTCTAAAATAACTTTAAAAGACTGACATAAAATCAAGCCTTGACCAATTACAGTTTAAAAAAAAATCTAAATCCCCTGAGGGAAAGTAGGAAATTATGGAAGTGACTTAAAGAAAACCGTTGGGATACATAACAAACTGTTGCTTAATATTTAACCTAAATTTGCCCTGCTGGGCTCAAGTTGATTATTTTCCTGCTTTGATGGCTAGTGCAAATAATTGGTCTCTTTCCTCTTTATCACCTCTTTGAACTATTAAATCTTCCCTTGATGTTTTCTCATGCATGTACATGCCAGTATCGCTTACCCTGGTCTTGTAAATAACTTTCAAAAATTACCAAGCCCACATAAACTACACAAAACACACTCAATCTTTGCCAAAGTTTTCCAAGCTAGAGCTCTTCTGTCCATATGACCCCACTGCTTTTTCTTCCCTCTCTGCTTTAACTAGTTGCCGACCCCAATAGACTGCCTGTGTAATATGCACCTGCTTTGAATTGATTGATTGCTTTGTTATGCTGACTGAATTTTAAGAGCTATTTTAAGAGCTCCTAGATATGAATTTTTCAGGTCCAGATATGTAGAAAAAAGTATTCCTCTGTATCAGCTGTGTTAGACTAATGGATAAATTCATAAGTGGCCATAGTACCAAGAATTACAGAGTCTCTATTGAGGCAGAGTTGTCTATGAGATGGCCAAGCCCCTGAAGGTGATATGGACTTGTCAAAAGCAGAGCATATGAATGGGCTTCATTATAGTTAATGATTTTAGGGTCTTGTTTAGAAATTACTGCCTAAACAAGGGCAGTCAATTGATCTATAACATCCTGCATTATACATATTCTTCATCACCACACATACTTTGTACTATGGATATACCCCTTGAGATCTGGGAAAGAACAGAGTTCTTATAGTCTCCCCACAAGCAGCTTACTGTGAGAACCCAAGGAAGGCAATAAAAGGAGGTAGCTTTTTTTTTATTCATCACCTATTCACATCATTTCTATCTTGACTCATTAACCCCCAAAGCACAGGGGTGTCATGGCTTCACGAGGCCAACTGGTTTCTTTGGTAAACATTTCTTGTTTATCCTGCATTGTCTTCCATTTGTTAATAACTATGGGGTGTATGTTAATAAAACTCAGGGATTCCCCAGACAACTTTGCTTAAGAAACAACTATTATTTAAAAAAAAAACAAACACTAGCCTGTTAGTACCAGAATAAGCACACTGCACTGTTTAACCACTAGCTGTAATTATTTCGTCTGAACCATTCTCACTCTCGGCTTTGCTTTCTGTAAGACATGGAGACTGGATATGGGGACATGTCCTCTGTTCTCACATGGTGATTCATATACAGAGTTAAAGTCTTAATCTTGGTTTGTATAGAAGTGTGCCGCTTTAGTCAAGCTGGCTTCCATCACCTTGGTTAAGTCAAACGTAAGAGGAAGTTTCTATGTATCCATACATAAGGTGATGCTGGTGAGCCCAGAAAATACTGACAATCCGTAAACAAAATGTAGAAGGTTTGGGTGATGCTGGAAGTAAAATTTTTAACAATAATTATAAATGTGGCCTCTCCATAGGTCCATCTGTCCACAATCCCATGCCATCTGCCCCTTCTCTGGAGTTGCCATGGAAGAGAAAGTTGCACTACTTCAGCTACTTAATTTCTATTTGGAGGAAAGATGGGTGCCATTTTCAATTTTAATTGAGGTAAGACTATAGTAATATTTGTTCATTCCATTGCGTTTCTTTTTTTTGTTTCCACTCACCTTTTCTTCCCTTAGAATGTGCACATTCTTTATTTTTGACACCAATACAATGGCCACAAAGAAAAAATGCACATATTATCTTCTCAATTTTGAAATAAAGATAGGAAGAAAAATTCATCAACCAAGGGATTTCTTTTTTTTAGGATTTAATTTCAATAGGTGTGATAACAGTTTTTAAAAAGATTTTATTTATTTATTCATGAGAGACAGAGAGAGAGAGGCAGAGGGAGAAGCAGGCTCCCCCCAGATCAGGGAGCCCAATGTGGAACTCGATCCCAGGACCCCGGGATCACGACCTGAGCTGAAGGCAGATACTTAACCGACTGAGCCACCCAGGCACCCAATAGTTTTTTTGTTTTGTTTTGTTTTGTGTTTTGGTAACAATTTCCCCACAATCTCTCCCTTATCAAGTTCTTTCTCTTTTTCCTACTTTCCATCAGAGAGTTAATATCTATTGGTATGCATAATGTAACTCTACTACACCTGTTGTTTTTGATATAGTTTCATATTTTCCAACAAGGAAAAATGAGAGTGTAAGAATACCATGGATGCTGGAATAATAAAATCAGAAAGTTTTATATCTTCTATTCTTTGTGCTGAGAATGTTCCTATTTGCTCTCAGATTCATTCCTCCCATGTCCTTTGCAAACTACATTTCCCCAAATCCTTTGCCAATTGGCTTCCTACTGGTTTTGGCCAATGGGAAGCATGGCAGTTAGGAAGAAGAGAGAAACAAGGGTATTACTTTCCATTTCTCTCTACTTCTGGTTGTGACTCCAGAGTGGGTTGCACATTCCCTGTGATTCCAGTGTACATAGGAAAGACTCTCCTTCCTTGGTTCCAGCTTCCAAACAGCAACATCCATCCTCAATTCAGCTGTTACTCAGCTGGTCTGGTTCTTGGGCCTTGGTAATAGATCCTAGTCTCTTGTTTCTAAAATCCTAGAGGTGGTAGTTGCCTCCCACACATGCTAATCCCTGGGCTGCATCACCATCTCTTGTTGGGCTTTTTAACTGTGTGAACATTTTTGTAACTAGTTCCTCATACTAAATTTCTTGTACCAGACCAAGATTTCTCAACCTCATCATTATTGATATGTTGACACAGATAATTATTTGCCATGGGAGGCTGTTTTGTGTCATGTATGGTGTTTAGTAACATTTCTGCCTCTACCTATTAAATGCTGGTAACACCTCTACTGTTGTGATAGACAAAAATGTCTGTAGACATTGTCAGCTGTTCCCTGGGTGGCAGAATCACCTGTGGTTGGGAACTGCTATATTAGATTAGAGCAGCTGTTTTCCTGACTCGGACTTTAACTGATATACTCCCTCAAACTGTATTTATACCTGTTATACTTCAAAACAAAATTAGAATGTGATCAAATGGTGATACATATCTATCTACAGAAAAACTAGTCATATTGGTACATAGTCAAAGCTTATTCAATAAATGAATGGAAAAAATACATTAATATGAAAATAACTGGGAAAACTTGATCTACTTTTCCCCAAATTAATAAATATTTCATATTTCTCAGCTAATCTGAAATATGTTTTCATTTGATTAACTATCATAGGGTTTTCGAAATACTTCTTATATTGTGATGTCTTATATATTAAAGTAAGTAAAATAAAACATCTGCTAATTTAACTGATACAGAAGAAAATAATCCAAGAAGTAAAGTTTTAAGGAGAAGAAATACACAATAATAGTTATTTACTCCCACCACACACTATGATCAGGCAATTTTTTTTCCTAAGCACTAACATCTTCTCAACAATGGACAGATATATATATATCCTTTATTTTGTATTTATTAATCCTTTCTCTTTTAATCCTTCTGTTCCTAATTTTATTTCTATTGCCTTTGTCCTTGTTTAATGCTAGTGTCAGGATTTAAAAGGATCATTAAGTCACACACTTATTCACACTTTATTTAACCAGAATAATAGTGAGTTTCAGTGAAACTGCACTAAGAATTATCTTTGTGTGCTTTGTTGAAGCTTCAGAAAAGCAAATACCAATTTCATCTAAGAGATGAAAGAGAAAGAAAATATGTGACGATACTCATATTCAAAGTTACTATATAATTCACATAAATGGACAAATAAGTGCATACATTTTTGCTTGAAATACATTTACATACACTTATATTTAAGATTTGTCTTAAAGTTCATTTTTATCACTCATATAGTTGATAATCATCTAATAATATGACCAAATGCTATGCTTTCAGTACAATATTCATCTTATCAATGTCTAATGTTCACTTATCAAAGTGTAATATTCACCTTATCAATATTACTCCATGAAAATTAAAAGTGGCTAATTAAAGGGGAAAGTAAAATCTTTCTTAAGGTTATAAAAAGCATTCTTTCTTTCAAAATAGAGGACAACATAATTAACCCAACATGCCCATAAGTCATATAAAGAAATACAGATGGGATTAGTAAAATGGAAGAAGGAAATGAAAGCCCAACAGATTACTAGGGTTTGAGCCTAATTTAAAAGCTTATCAAATATATGGTTGATTATTCATCTCAGGGAGTTGTATGGTTTCAGAAATAAGACAAGATAAAACAAAAGGGTTGAATTTCCCTGAATGATTTGTAGCCTTTTTTCCTTCTAAACTCAATAATCCTTTACTAATTTGGAGAAGCTTTTTATTTCCTTTTTTTTTTTCAGATCACTGTTCATAATGATATGAGAGAAAAATAAATGGGAAAATATCACAGGTCATATGATGGATTCATTCAAGTTTTATAAGGCATTTGGTTTTAAATATTTATATTATTCATACCATATGGAAATATAAGTAGCAAAATATAATAAGCATTACACTTCTTTGGAACAAGAGATACCTGACAATTAAAGCCATATATATATATATATATATATATATATATATATATATATATGAATTCACACTATATGTGATTGATCTATCTATATCTATATCATCTGTATATCTCAGGTCCTTTCACATTTTCAGCAATATGTGGATTTTTCAGGGTACACTATTCTTGTGACCTACTGACAAAAAGGAGGGGGATCACTAGAAACAAAGGTACTCTTTATGAGCACAGGAGTATCCCAGAAGAGACAGGTCCCACATGAAATAATTGTCACATGAAATAATTATCAAGTATTACTGAAAAATCATTGAGGTGTTTTTAGTGAAGCAATACTTACTAAGGAAATAATGGTCTGCCTGCATACTTCTGATGTTTCTTGCCAAATCACTTCATACACTAATCAATTAAAATATTTTAATACTAAGGACACTTTTTCTTCTAACTACAATTCTGAATGTTTATGTATATGCTTTAGGAAAGTGAGTTTTTAAAAGAACGATTGAAGACTTAGCTTTTTCTGCTATTTGATTATTGTGTGATTCAACATGTTAGTAGACTATTTTATTCTATTTTTTATGAAGTATCGGGAAAAAACTATGTGTGAATAAGGCAAAATACATGTCACAGCGCTGCTTTGTATTCACGTTTTCAAGGTGCACAGAAATAAATACAGATGATACAAAGTGAAATAAATTCATTGTTAATTGTTATGGAAAAAGTGGACAAGAGAAAAGTCTACAAGAGTCTACATTTAGATAAAAGATCTTACTTTATACAAATTATAAAATTGGTGACTGTGTTGATTGAACATGGTCAAGTTTATAAACAAAAGGTGACTCCACATCATTATAATTTATAATTCCCTTACCAGAAAGAAAAGACATTACAAACATACGAATATATTCTGTGAAAATGAAGTTGTCGAAGATTAAATAAGACTGGCCAACAGGTTGCCAACTTTGTTGCTAACCACTGTAATTGCACTGATTGGACTTTATCATTAACTACATTTCTAGCCCTTATCTGTCATAACCAGAAAAGGAGAGAGAAAAAGGAATAGATAAATCTTTTAGGTATTATAGTCCCTAATTACAGGCTTCCCCAAACAGTTGATGCCTGTTGACACATTGTTAGCTCTAAAGTAGGAGTCTGCAAACTACAGCCCTCAAGCCAAATGCAGTCCCCTGCCTCTTTCCGTAAATGCATTTTTATTAGAACACAGCCACACACTTTCCTTTATGCATTGTCTATGATTGCTTTCACATTACAATGGCAGAGCTGAGGAGTTGCAACAGAGACCTTATAGCCTACAAAACCTAAAATATTTACTACCTGACTCTTTACAGAAAAAGTTTCTTGACCCCTGCTCTAAAGCAATGGTACCTTTTTAAGCTATGGGAAATTAAAAACAAAACAAAGCCATGGCTCACATATATCTTATTTTAAAAGTAAAATTACTTTTCCTCTTCCATAGATTTTTTTTTCTTCCCGGAAAGTGCTTAGCTTCCAAGGAGCAACCAAAGCAGAAGCATACCAGTAAGTGTGCATGGTGACAGGAATAACTTGTGAAGGTTGGAATATACTTCCTGGCAACATCCAATATGTTAGGAACCTAGAAACACGTCTGCCTGGTACTTTTAGGGGGAATACATAGAGAGCCTCTTTTGAAATTTTGAAAAGATTTATTTTCTATTCTGGAGGCACTTTAGGATGAGGAGTTGAAGGTTGCATAAAAATATAGCAACTGGCATAGTCAGAGTGGTTATTCTCCAGGGAAACATTTGGCCCTAAGACAAGACATGCTGGGAACAAATAAACAAGCAAATAAAATTGGCCAATATAAACTTAAACTCATATAAACTCAGGGAGATATATGCTTAAACCTATAACCTCAAGCAAATATGTTTTCATGGATCCTAGGCTATTTTCTGGCCTTTAAATCTTCCCTAAAGGTTACTCTCATGTGCTTTTGAATTTGAAGTTGCTAGGACCACTTCTACAGCCCTTGCCTTTCACAAATAAAATTCATTTCTTGATCCTTATCGTATGCTTCCATTGGATGGCTTTGTGGTGTGAACAAACGTCTCCCGTAGGTAATTCTCTGTGACACGGAGAATCCTATGTTAATGAAGATGTTTACCTCAACTATTGTGCCCATAAGATGAGGCTAAGAATGAGCTCAATTGAGATTCGAGATGGTGTGTTTCAAAAACAGGGGTATATATAACTCCACCATCTCCCTAACAACTTTATAGGCACCCTGGTTCTCTTGATCCTCACTCAACATATAGAGCTTGTTCATTTCTAGGGCCTTTCTACCAGCTATCTCCTATGCCTGGAATGCACTGGCCCTAGAATGCTACCTGGCTGAGTCTTTATTGTCAATCATATCTTCCTAGAAATCATATCTCCAGTGAGGTTTTAAAACAATTTTCAAGCCTTTCTAACTCTCTTTTAACTCTCTGAATAGGATTTCCCACTTTGCCATTTTTTCCTCTCTCAATTTGTCTCCTAGCTCAGCTTACTAGAATCTCAGCTTATGAGAACATGTATATAGTGTGCAAAACATTGCTTGGAATAATGTGGACACTCATACATTATCTAATACATTCATTTTAGAAAGCTAGATCTACAGGGGTCTAGATGTGGTACTAAGCATGGACATAAAAGATGAAAACACTTTTTCTGCCTTTAATGTGCTCCTAACCTGGTTGGAGAAATGATCACATACAAATCACACAATTGTGCCACTTGAGGAATTATCCATTAGGTTAACAAAACAAGTATTTTGGAGCATAGATAGAAAGAAATTAATCATACCAGCAAACTAGGGGATGGTGGAGACAGGGAAGAATTACTGTAGGAGATATTTTAGCTAAGTATAGAAAAGGAGGTAATAAATGAAGTCTCCAGGCAAATGCTTGTCACAAGTGCACTGATATGAAGCTGTGTGACATGCTTATGGGAAGACAAATAGTTCATGGTGGCAACCTTTTTTCCGGACATCATTCCGGACATTCACTGCTCTCAGTGCCTACTTAACCCTTCACTTAGAAATTTCACAAATATCTCAAAATGAATATATCCAAGACAAACTCACCCTTTCTTTCTCTCCAAATCTGTACCTTTCCCATTGTTAATCTATTATTTTCATCCAATATAGCACTTATTTTAATATTTCCATAAATGGTAGTATCATCTCCCCAGGAAATCAAGTCAGAAACTGGGAATCACCGTTGACTGTTTCCTTAAATTCTACCCTATTCAACCTAACACCAACCCCTGTCAGTTCGACCTCTGGCATTTTTCTCAGACTTGTCCTCTTTCCCTCACCCTCATTAGTACTATCTTAGTCAAGATCACCATCACTTCATGCAAAGGTTACAGTAAAAGCCTCTTTTTTTCCCCTTCACATTTTCTTCTCTCTGAACCATTGTCCACTCCTCAGCTAAAGAAGTTTGAATCACAATTACCTTGACTCTATCCTGCTGATCACCCCTTAATGACTTCTCAAAGCCCAGAAGGCAAGGAAAAAAAATCTCTCAAACAGGACCCAGAGGCCCTCCAGGATCTGGTCCCAGCTCCCCTTGATCTTGGTCTCTTGACCCTCTTTATTCCAAACGTACTCTTGTCACACTCTTTCAGTCCCTTTACGGTATGTCGCTCCCCTAGATCTTTCCTTGCACTACTCTGCATAGAAAATTCTCCCCCACCCTCACGTTTTTTGTGTGGCCAATTCTCACCTATCCTTCATTTCTCTCTTTAAATATCACTAATTCAGAGATGCTTTTTCTGATGCAGATACTAATTCAGATTTCTAACTCTAACCCAAATGCCCCCCCTCCCTCCCTCTCCCTTTCTCTCTTCTACTCTTGCACCTCATGAGACACATCACAGTTGATTACTTGTGTAAAGTCTGACATCCCTGCTGGGATCACATCTGTCACATTCACTTTTATATCCTTAGCATCTAGTTATAATTAATAATAATAATGATGATGATGATTAATGAGGAAGCTAAATAAATATTTGTTGGATAAATGGTAGTAGTATGACTGAAAATGAAATGATGTAAAATAGTGGAATGATATAAGAGAGAACTGAAAATGCAGATGACGGCCAGATTATAAATGTCTTGATAAACTTTTCAGAGGTCAAACTGACAGGACCTGGGTACATTTCTGCTTGAGAAAGAGGCAAAATGGACAGGAGTTTATGATGACTACAGTTATTTTCAGCTTGGGTAACTGGGAGAATGATAAAGCCATTAGCTAATACAAGAAATACAGAAAAAAAGAACAAGTTTGAGGGATGTTGGAAAGGAATGAGGCATTTTAAATTAATGAGACATTCAGGAAATCCAAGTCAAGCTATGTGGTAGGCATGTGGAAATCTTGTCTTATTGGCAGAATGCTCTCCAAGCCAAAACCCTCAAAACCTGTTTTTATAATTAATGCCAATAAATTACTTTTACGTGCACTATACACGGTGTTGTGAAATATTTTAATGAGGTTAACTATTGTTAAAAGGCATAATACGTGTTCCTTTATAATCTAGTGACTACATACACCATAAACATCCCCTGCCAATGAAGATCTGATACAACGCAAATTCCCCCTTTCTCTCTCTCCTAAAGTAACTCTAAAATACAATTTGGAATAGCCTAATTTTGTCTGGTGCCAGCCTGTGTTGGGCACCATCCACAGAATGGTTTTAACTATATTCATTTGAACCACCACACAAGCCAGACGTTAACGACTGCAGAGGAGCTTTTTTATTTTTAAAGTTCTTTTATAGTCTTGGAGGTGGTTATGAGAGAGAAAAAAAAGAGTAAAGCAGAAATGTCCTCCTAGATATCAAACTTTTTTGAAGAAATTGTTTCTATCCCTTTGGTAGTAGAAACAAAGGCCAAAGTAATGATCTGATTTCTGACGAGGGTGTTTTGACATAAAATGTCCTATGAATCAAAGGCAACTTTTAACATGTACTAAGTTAACATCACTCAGCCAGAAGAATTTTCAGATTTATTAAATCTATTACCTTAAGCAAGATTCAGGAGTTAAGTTGATGACCGATGGCCACTTCCGTGCCTGAGTCTAAGAAGGAAGCAGCCCTATAAGAAATAATAAACCTCATCCTTCAAAAGACCCAAATTTTTGTCTTGGTGTTAAATTCTAAAAGGAATATGCCCCATGGGAGCATATCCTGATAATACTGACCATCTGAAGTGATGGGATTATTGAGAAATATACATCAAATATAAAAAGTAATTTTTTAATGATTTTCTTAATTGATCTCTGATGGAGTCTGAGTACTTAATATTAAAATAGAACTCCCAATATTTTATTCTGAGGAAGACAAGGTAATATGGCTCAAGTATATAGCTTTCTGGTATCAGAAAAGTTCTGAGACTTTCCAAAGGTAAAAATGGTCCATGGAGTTACACAATCACAAAGCTGTAGGATCAGCAGCTCCTTAAAAGTGATCATTTGTTTACAGTACCACCCTTAAATACCACTCCAGCCAGGTTTTTGAGAGAAGTAAGATGGCAGACAATTTGAAGCTTTAATTTATGATGAATGCAGGGTGAACTCTAATTGAGAAAGACAGACATGCTTTGGATACTAGTGAGTGGGTGGTTATTAACATAATGCTAGGAAAATTGAAAAGATGATACATAATAGTGCGCAGATGGAGACCTTCCCAGTCTTACAGAGAAGTAGGCTGTGAGACTACGTTCAGATTGAGCTGGAACCTTTCTCAAGAAACCGTTTGGGATCTGTTTAAGCATCACAGAGACTTTTGCTGTTCAGATCTCAGGATGATGGTTCTCTATGATCACAACATGTGCATTATGTCATGAATCTTTTGTTACTTGTAGCTAAAGCACAGATCTTTGCAAGTGGTTTCATCTTCTATAAATGAAAATAGATTCAACCAAATAACATCAGTCTCATTTGTATTATGCTTTTATGAGAGTGAGCAGTGTGCTGGAAATCACCCCTGACCCATACCATTTCATGTAAGCTATAGTCCATTGTGCATAGGTACACTCAGGGAAGTTTATTTTACATGTTAAGGGCATACGCTTCAAATGCTGGGAGGAAAACATGGTTAAGTAATGCTGCTATCTAACAAAAAAAAAATATCTTCCTTATCTGGACCATTTTCATGGTAGGCATTGAAAACTTCCCAATGAGGCCACATGAAAACTGTAGCTGAGCTTCCGTGGACATCCTGATTGGATGAAGTCTTACCTCTTACTCAGTCTGCTAAGATAATTAACTGGAAAAGAGAAAATCCTACTGCCTGGAGTTAGCATTTTATAAACCCAATTGTAAATGTGTTTGTTGAGTTGCTTAAGTGAACAGATTCATTATTACTTGAGTATAGTTTTCTTTTTTTAACAACATGGAAACTTACTGACTTTCAAGGGTCAATAGTTTAATATTTAAACCTAAAAATAATTGCTTTGACATCTGGAATATTGTGTAGCTTATTATTTCTTGGTAACCTTAGAAGAACTAATACAATAGGAGACAGATCTCAAATGGAATAAAGAATTCAGAATTTATGTTATAACAGAAAAAGAGACAGTAAAATGACAAGGAAATTACTAAAAATACAGTATATTTTCCATTTGAAAATAGATTTCTAGACCAATTTCAAAATAATGATAGCTTAGGTTCCTCTCTCCTCCAATAAGAAATATCTTCCCTCTGACTTGTACATTCTACCTTTTCCAGAATTACTTCTTCTACCAGAACTGCAATTACACAATTCTTTTAATCTTTTACTTTTCAAAAATAATGGAAATTTAAATTGGGAATTGAGTTGCATTTAATTTCCAGTTTAGCATTTTAATCTTTGAAAATAACCTAGCCATGGGCAAGGTGCATCTGAAAGCTTCAATGACAGCAAGCCAAAAAGGGGAAACCTGTCAGCTTTGAAATATAAACTGGTGGTTTGACTTCCAGCAAAGCTTTGTCCATTATACTCTTTCTCTTGTTCTTCTTCCCCTCTAGGTTTCTGCCACTGTCAGAGCCTAAAATGCCAATAATTCTATTTCAGGAAATATATTTCACATAATTTCTATAAAACCAAATGAAAAGCCTTAAGACTAAAAACGGTCATAGAAGCTACTTTTTATTTGATACAAGATTTCATTTGATATAGATTTTTATATAGATCTTGCATTATATATATTTATTTTAGATATTTTACACCCCAGTATATGCAATAGAAACATAATATATTCTTAAGTCAAATTGTAGTTGATAGTGTTATTTGGATGGTGCATCATTAATGAATTTCAAAAGGAAAGCTGGATCTGTATCTGTCTATTTATATTCATTATTTTATATATGGCATCAATTTTGATAACACAAATTTGAAATTATATATATATCATATAGATCAATTATATATAACAAATGATATATATTTTATATATCTAAAATTATGTATTATATGTATATGTATTTAATTGTACTAATAAGATTTTCAGTATACTAAACACCTAACATAGTGTCTGGTATATGATATGTTCTTAATATTGAGCCAATGAATAAATGAGACCAAAAAATACTAAATAAATGGGAAAAAATCAAATATTTCACTTATTTTACTTTAGAGTGGTATTATAATATCTGACAAAAGCTAGTCATCACTAATAATTTAATAGGCAGTTTGGTCCTGTAAATGATCTTTTGCTATTCTCTATCAGCTATAATTTTTTCATTCTTTTGTATAGCTTTCTCCCACCTGACAAGTCTAACTGGGGAAAGAATGGAATTAACACTTACCAGGGCCTATTTTTTTCCTAAACATTCATATCTCTTTGAATCCTTGCAAGGATCCAGGAAAATAGGACCCTTTTGCCGAAAAAACAGAGGGTACATTCTCTACACAGCTTGCCCCAAAGGGAAAGCCAGAGTTTGAATACAAGTCAGTCTAATTCTAAAACATAGGTCATTTCTTCAAACCACACCATCTTGAAGAACAGCATTGTCTTACTTCTCATGAAACTTGCCAATCTATCCAAGATGTTATCAGTAGCTAGGACATTGAATAAATGCCAAGTGTGAACAAATGAAAAATTTAGAATGTGGGTGGCGTTGAAGTTCTCTGGTGGGATTTTTTTTAGTTTATTCTGTACCTACCTGAATTAGATGCTTTGAGAAAAATAAACTGGTGAAATTTAATCAGCTGAGTAAATGTTTGGATAAAAGATGAAGCTTGTTTGAATAGGTGAAAGCTCTTATTCTTTTGATCTACCAGCTGAAGTCAAACAATTATCATATAGCTAATTCTCATAATTATAATTATGTTTCCTTTAATTACTATATTAGGTTAGTACTGTCCTCTGACCTATTAGTTCAAATATACATATACATGCATATGTATGTGTATATATGTGTGTGCGTGTATATATAGTGTGTGCGTAAAATACACTCTTATTACAAGATAGAGGTGACACTAATTTATGCATGCATCAGGGCAATGTAAATTACTGCATTTTAATAACATACTTCTGATGTTTGCAAACTAAGAACTTCATTTATATCCATGGATGATGTAAGGTTCCCAACTACAAATGTTTGAATATCACTTTAAAGTTAGTATGTATGAATGATTTTTATCTGAAGCATTCTAAAAAATAGTTACTATTGCCTTTAAATAGCAGGCTGAACTGATGGAATTTTCTAGGAGCTACAAACAAATACCTTCTCTTAGAGATACTGATCAGGAGTCCCCAAACTTTCTTGATTATGTAACCTCTAAAAAAGAATTTTGAAAAATTTGTTATCCCTTGCAGATCTAGAATTTTTCATTCGTAGTTTAAATGATTGCAAAGGATATAATTTGAGGTACATCACTGTAAATATATTTTAAATAAAAGATACATATTTATGCTTGAAAGATTATATTGATGACCTATCATAACTTTCTCAAATAACAATTTGTATCTACATTAAGTATTTTTTATGTCACCACAGGCTTTAAGTGTAAAAAAAAAATCCTTACCACCACAATCATTAATAGTGTATAATTCATCAAAACAATATACACATATTACAAAACTTGATAAAAAATAAACCTAAAAATAAAGCTTTACTGAAACATTTCTTTTAATAAGACAGATGGGGGTTACACTAATTTAGGTACCTACAGAAGAATATATATTATTTCTAAAATTTGAAAGGTTTCAGTATCAATTCTATTTCTATTTTTCGCTTTTATAGATGTAAGTGCTGATAAATCTTAATTGAGTAGAAGGGAATGGAAGGCATTTTACTGCAGTAATTTTATTCAACTCTTTGAACCCCTTCTGTGTCAAATGCTAAAAGTACATGGTGATCCATCATCAAAACTTGTTTTTTTATGATCTGTCAGCTGACAACTCATCAGGTCTTCTCTTCAGGTTTAGTTGAAAGGAAAGAGTTAGCAAACCACCGTCCTTGTATAAAGCAGTATTTTCCAGTCATTAACGTCACTTAACAATCTTTTGGTTTGAAGCCCCAATAAAGATCCCAGATGGGTGAAAGAAAAGCCTTTCTTTCTTAAAATGGGAGAAGTGGTTTAGGAAGAGGAGGTGGGAAAGAAGAAACAGCCTGAGGTCTAGACTGTGGGCATCTTTTAGCAGGCAGTTCCTATTCAGTGAAAAGTACAAAGGAAAGCTGAGAATCTTGAAATAGGTGGTGACTACACTTATCGTGGCGAGCACTGAGTAATGTATAGAATTGTCAAATCACTACTGTACCTCTGAAACTAATATCACACTGTATGTTAATTATGCTTCAATTTAAAAAATTCCTTTAAAACTATCTCCTTGGGAAATTCTTCATGTACCCCCAGGTGATATGTACGCCATTGTGAGGACAGCAGTTTTAAGAAATTCAGTCATTGCCTTTGACAAGGAATATAAACTAGCATATCAAAATCACCTGATTACTTGTGTGTGCACTTCTTCAGTCATATCTCACCGCTAAATAGCTCTGGGTTAAAATAAGGAAAGCTGCAATTCTGGGAGAAATAGTCTTATTAGTACTTGTGCCTAAATATAGTTCCTAACTCCCTGTCTCCTATCTCCTAGCTTTTGGGGAATTTGTTCATTCGGCAGTAAAAGAAGGCAGTGCTAAGAGGTCCTCACATAATGGAGGGTCATGAAACAAGGATGTAGCACCATGATTTAGAGTCAGCATTGCTTATAACTATCTGTGCAGCCATAGGCAAGCTTCTCCATCTTTCTGAGTCTCAATTTCTTCCCAAGGGTCTCAGCTGGGCTGCACCTTTGACTCACACAGAGAGCTTTAAAAAAAAAAAAAAAGATGTCCAAGCCCCACCCCCAGGAATTTAGATTTGATTCATCTGTGCTGGGGCCTGGACATGTCTTTCTTTAGAGCTCTCTACTTAATTCTAATGTGAAGGCAAGATTGAAAAAGTCAAGGCTGGAATCATCATCTATATAGTCCTTCAGCAAAAATGGAATACGTGTCTACCATAAGCAATATCACAAGCTTTCTGTGTTAATGTATTTACATGTCATTGGGGAAAAAAGTGGAATGCCACTTGAAAAAAGTAAATGTTGTATTTGGGCTTAGTCTTAAAAATTCTTGATACAAAAACATAATAATAATAAAAAAATGATGTAGAGAAGGCAATTCAGTCTATAATAGCCTTTTTAAAAACTGAATGTATAGTACAGAGACGTCCAAAAATGTTGTTGTTAGTAATGTTGCATCCTGCTTTTAACTTAGCATTTCACACAACCAAATGTATCCCTTCATTTGGAGATTTATAAGTGCAGTAGGCGTGCACAGATCCCCTTTATCTGCCTCTTAGAGATCTTAAAAGTTAGTAATAAACAATTAGTTCTACTCAGGATACACATCTAAATCTATTTATTTCTTCTTCCAAGAAAAATCTCAGTAGGAAAGTAAATTGACCATTTTTTTTAAAGATTTTATTTATTTGAGAGAGAGAATGAGAGAGAGAAAGAGCACATAAGAGGGGATAGGGTCAGAAGGAGAAGCAGACTCCCTGCTGAGCAGGGAGCCTAATGCGGGACTCGATCCTAGGACATCCAGGATCATGACCTGAGCCGGAGGCAGTCACTTAACCAACTGAGCCACCCAGGCGCCTGTAAATTGACCATTTAAATTAACAAGATGTGAAATAACTGAGCTAACCCGGAAAAGAAAATCCCCTCTTGAGGTAACTTTTTAAACTAAAAGGTGAAATCTGATATAGCACATTGCTTTTGTTGTTGTTTTCTTGCATTGCCCTGGTGCTCATAAGAAAAAAGTATGGGAATATTTCATATGACTGTATTTTCTACATTCTTTTCAGTCTATCTTTTCTTTTCTTTTTTTTTTAAGATTTTATTTATTTATTCATGAGAGACAGAGGGAGAGAGAGAGAGAGAGATGCAGAGGGAGAAGCAGGCTCTCAAGGAGCAGGGAGCCCGATGCAGGACTCGATCCCAGGACCCTGGGATCATGACCTGAGCCGAAGGCAGACGTTTAACCATCTGAGCCACCCAGGCGCCCTCAGTCTATCTTTTCTTAATGTATTTGTCCTGGCACTTTAAATAACTTTAACTCAAATTTGTCAGGTGACTTAATTTACTATTACGCTTTATATATTTCATCTTATGAAATATAGATGCTTGATAGATTCTGCATTTTTAGTTCATCTTTTAATTTATAAGCAAAGATCAATAATTAATGTTACGCATTGAGCTAAAAAATATCTTAGCCAGAAGGGCTGCTTTATGTAAATTATTTATTTTTAAAATTTTTCTTAAAGATAACAAAATACCCTAATGAATAATCAACAGTTTTTTATTGATGTACAGTTTACATACAATGTTATATTAGTTACATTAGTTTCAGGTGTACAACATAGTGATTCAACCATTCTATATTACCTGATGCTCTCCATGGTAAGTGTAGTCACCAGCTGTCCCTATACAACATTATTACAACATTACTGACTATATTCCCTATGCTGTACTTTTCATCCTCATGACTTATTTATTTTGTAACTGGAAGTTTGTACCTTTTACTCCCCTTCATCTTTTTCACCGATGCCCCCACTCCCCTAGCCTCGAGCAACCGCCAGTATGTTCTCTGAATTTAAGAGCTTGTTTTCACCTTGATTTGATCATTTTGTTGTGAATTCCTTAGGATCGACGATGATGAGTATATAGCTATGGCTTGGGATATGTCTATTGGAGAATTTTTGCCGAATGCTAGACTGTTGTTTTGCTAAAATTTATTTATGCAAGGTATAAGCTTAATATTGAAAAGTAACTATTTGAATATCGTATATCTTTGCTCCTAAAGTAAATAAATGACTGAAAAATGGAAAAAAACTGTTGAGTTGGGGCAATTTCTGGGGGAGAGGGAGGTAGAGAAGGTTCACTGTATAGAAACAAAGCAAACAAAAGCAACACTTGTGATAGTAGGGAAAGTATCTGAATTAGTTTTGCAGAATGATTCTTATTTATTCAGCAATGACTATCTAAAGGGAGTTAGATACCACTAATATCTTTTTAAAAATAAATTAAAAAACAGAGGTTCAAGTCTTAGCACCAACTGACCCAAAGCATAAGCAACCATCCAGAAAAAAAGAGAAAGAAAAACTAATTTGAAGCATTTTTGTAAAACTACACCACAAATCAATATTTTAGACACATTGAAGATCATCCCCTTGCTTTTCAACCTTCACACTTTGGAGACGGGATATATATGTTTATATTCTCTGTGTTTCTAAAATAAATCGCTTCCAATTTGGCACCTCTTTTACAGAAGGGCCCACTGCAAATGTCAATTTTTATAATTGACCAGAACCATACTTGTGGGAAAAATGAAAAGACAAGAGTAGAGATGTCATTCAGGGTCATTTCATATATTTGTATCACAGGAAAGCATTACATTTTTGCACTTCATTTCTTAAAGCCATTCCCCTCCACCCCCACACCTCCCCAGGAAGTTTGAGTCAGAGATGATCCAACTGGGAAAACTTTCTTTGTGAAAAGATTTATACAAGTTTTAAATAGAGGTATATATTTGTATGAAAAAATTACCGCAAAGCACTGTTCTCTGAAGGACAGTAAATGCATTTGAGTTTCTGCTACGAAAACAGAAATATGAAGATCATGGGAAAATTTAATCAAAATATGCTATCAATGAATTAAAAATCCATTTACTATAAAGCCTGTAAGGAATGGAGGAAATATGCTTGTTCATAAGAAGCAATTGACAACTTCTTACCCTCTGAAATAAAATTTAAAAAATTTCAGAAACAGGTGTTTTTTTTGTAAACTTTCAATTAAGTACAATCCAGTTCTGGGGGGGGAAGGGGTAAATGGCATAAACTAGATGCACTAACACAATATTTAAATCCAAATTTGCCACCATATGGAAACAATTTTCAGTAATGATCTACAAGAGTTGTAAAAAATTGAAAAAAAAAGTTATTTCTTTGATAATTGCAGCATAATGCTGGGCACCTATGAAATCACCTGCATTTCTGGGAGTATTAAATTAGAATTTGTTAGTTGGTGGTAAATTCTTCCATCAAAAAACAGAATAAGTATACCAGAGACAAAATGTTTGTGTTACTTAGATGTGGTGTGTAGTTATTACTAGGGGAGATTAATTCTATTTCATATACTTTAGAAGCTGTGTGTTTGACTTTTTTAATGAAAGGCCTTTCATATCCTCTTTGCATCCTAGTATTACTAACCCCCAGAGGTCATGGATTCTGTAAATCCTTTCTCTAAATCTTTTTTTTTTTTTTTTTACTTACTTACTTACTTATTTGTTTGTTTGTTTATTTAAGTTGCTTATAGTTTCTTTTGCTACATGGAAGATTCAAACTTTCAGGTATTTCAGTCTGCCAATTTTATGACTCATGTTTTTAGGTTTTGTGCCTTACTAAAATCCCTCTCTCATCAAAAGTGTCCTACATTTCTTTTTATAATCTTTATGAGTTTATATTTCTAGTTAGCTCCTTAAGCTATTTGGGATTTATTTTTGTATACCATTAAAAGAACAGGGCATCCCCCCCCATATAAATAACCAGTTACACTACAGCCTGTATTAAATAAAATAGGCTACTCAGAACTGAAATATCTTCTTTATCTTATTTAGATATGTTTCCAGACTCTCAGTTTTAGTTCACTGACTCATTTTTGTAGCCTTGTACAGTATGGTTTTCATCACAATCACTTCATAGTCAAAATCTAAAAAGTTAAGTACAGCCATAATATACTTCTTATTCACAGAGTTCTTCGCAATTTACATACACACATACACACACACACTTCTACATAAACCTTAAATTGTATTACTTCCTACTGAACTTTGGAATCATGAGTTACCACAAACACACCAAAGGCATTCTAGTTAGAATTACACTAAACTCAAATGTTAATTTGTCAAGTATTACAACTTTATTGACAGTAAGCCCTGAATCCCAGAACAAAGTGTTTCTTTCCATTTAGTTTTTGTTTATTACATGTCCTTATGTATATTTTTACAGTTTTTTCCCCTATTGGACCTATAACTTTCTTGTTAGCTTTATTCCTCCTTACTTTATACTTTGTGTACTTTATACTTTTATACTTTATACTATGAACAGGATATTTTTAAATTTGCAGTTATAAAGAGTTGATATTATTTTTAAAAGCTATTGGGTTTTAGATATTTGTATTATATTCATTCATTTTAAAATATTATAAAAATTTACTTATCACATTTAAAAAAATCAGTCTCTTGAGTTTTCTCAGTAAACATATAATCATCCTACTTAACAATATGTTTTATACTTCAAAAAACATGTATAATACTTGTTTCTTTTTTGTTTGTTTTCATTTGTTTCCTAAGGTAGAATGATCAAAACAGACTTGAAAACTGAAAAATGAAGTTTGATAATTTTCTATGTTCACAGTGGTGTGTGTTTATTAGGTTCCAGCTTCTATCACCCTGACTATTTTCAGATATCTTAAGTGTTGGAAAATACACCATTTCTTGAAGCATCCAGTTTCCTCTTTTGGAAGTTCTATTAGAAGGCTCTTTATTGAGTCAAAAACCTGCTTTCCTGTATCTCCAATCCAAAAGCTTTTGATCTTTGTACCTCTTGGGTTTATTCAAAACAATATTAAATTCTTATCTGTAAAATAATCCTTCAAACATCTGAATACAGCTATCACCCTCCTCCATGGTAAACTTCCTTGATTCTTCAATTGCTAAATAACACAACTTCAAGGCCTCTCTCAGTCTATGAAAAATTTCCATTTTTTTCTCTGGTTTAAAATGTCATATGAGATTGGACTATTCATTCTGTTCACCTATTCAGATAAAGAAATAGGGGAGTGAATATGGCTCCCTCCATGTTTTTCTCCAACAAATACTTAATGAACAGTCATATTTTGCCAGTCACCATGCTAAGTCCTGAGAAGACAACTGTGGACAAAATAGATCGTTTTCCCTTTTGGACCTCATAATATACTAGGTAGTAAAGGCATTTATCAAAAAAAATTAGAGTTAAAGGTGAAATTATAAATGTGACAAGTGTTATATGAAACCAGAAGACCAGAAGGGGGCCTGACTTTTTTTTTTAAGTATTATTTCCCATAATCCTTATGATGACCTGAGAAATTACTTTCACTTTACAGATCAGGAAGCAAAATCACAAAGGTATTTTTAACGTCGATGCAGGATCTGGGCCTCAAGGAGAGTCCCTGAATCGCTCCCTCTGTTAGGTAGATATTATCCTTTAGGTTTGAATGAAGGTCTGCATGGTCCTAACCTGATGGTGCCTTTTGACAGGATGCTTCCCACCACAGGCCAGCATGAGTCAGCCAGGAAGATCAAGAAGTGAATGAAACATACATCTAACCAGTGAGAAAGCTTTTCTTAAAATCATCACTATGAAAGGAAAAAGTAAGGATAAACACAACTTCCAACATTGTCAAAATAGCCATAGGCCACAGAGAATACGTAAAGACTCCCAACTTAACATAGACTACAATTATTCCCATATGGAACAGCAACCAGAAAACTGAATAAATTTTAATTACATTTAAGAGATGTACCTACCTCTAAATACACAGAGTGTATCCTCATATCTGAATCTTCATTTAAACATATAGAAGGATTATGTGATATAAAGCCAGGATTTCAAAATTTCTTTAAGTTTTATTGTCTAGTGGCCTTTAGACTCTGAGTATGTGTTAACTGGCATGGCTACTTTGGAAAATTTTATTAGTATATGTGGACCATAATGACTTGAATGATTACAGATAAATATTCTCCCTTTTTGGGCACCTGGGTGGCTCAGTCGTTAAGCATCTGCCTTCGGCTCAGGTCATGATCCCAGAGTCCTGGGATCAAGCCCCGCCTCGGGCTCCCTGCTCAGTGGAGAGCCTGCTTCTCCCTCTCCCACTCCCCCTGCTTGTGTTCCTTTTCTCATGCTGTCTCTCTCTGTCAAGTAAATAAATATAATCTTTAAAAAAAAATATTCTCCCTTTTCTATCAATCAACTGTCTTCCAAAGTGCATATCCCAGGTTTGCCTGGGAACGGAGCTAGATTTGAGCCATTAGTATAAGACCACAAAATAAAAACTGTTACTGCTAAGTTTTAGTTGTTCTTTTTCCTGATTAAACACACACATCCCCCAATACACATTCAAACAATAAGTACCTAATACAAGAAATTAAAATAATATTTTTGAACATTCCCAAAGCCTGTCAACATAATTTGATGAATGTCTCTCACATATCCTTTCATAGATCTAAGTTCTATCTAACACACCCTTTATATTTTGTTCATTATTTTAAAACATAAAAGCTGTATGGCTTGACCTCTGCATGTGTAGTGATGGTGCTTTTAATGTTTCACCTTTGCTGTTCTTCTGCTAACATGTCCTCAATAAATCAATCCCAACTGCCAGAAAGCAAATAACCAAGTTGTTTCTTTTTCAAATACAAAACACATTGTAAAGAAAAGGAAGGTAGAAAGTAGTTTTTAGAGAGTACCTACTGTATGGTGCTCAACCACAACAGGCCCTTTGACAAATATGCTTTCATTTTGACATCTCAACTTATTCTAGTCCCTGATAAGGGTCTTTAACCTGGCATCTGTGGATGGAGTTTAAGGAGGTACCTGGATCTCAGGAATACTAATTTATAATTCAACAATTTTTTGCCTTATAAGCCAGGCTTTATTCTCATTTTGTAGTTGAAGATATTAATGCCCAGCAATATATTCACATCATAAATATCTGGCAGATCTGAGACATTACACCAGACCTATTTTACTCTAAAACACAAGCTTGCTCAGCCATGACTTACCACCTCCTCCCAAAGTTATGAAGTTGAAATCTCAGAGGCTATTGAAGAGCAATGAAGATAAACTTTATACTATGCAACCATCATAAGTAACTAAGTTTTTATTATGAGTATAAATTTCAATGATCTTAAATGGACTCAACAACATGCAAAATTATCACACATTGATGATGACTATAGAATTAATTTCATTTGAATCAAATCTTTAAAAGAACTTGAACCGCGGACATAATTTTGGAAATAAAAATATTGCTCTTTTTTTCCCAATTGAGGTATAATTTACATACATAAAATGCAAAAATCTAAGTGTTCAGATTGATGCGTTTTGACATTTGAATACATCTATGTAACTAAGAGTCAAACATAATTTAGAATGTTTCTATCACCTTGGAAAGTTCCCAGTGCCTCTGTCCATTTAATTCTAATCCTCTCCCAGAGGCAACTACTTTCTTACTTCTATTGACAGTTTAGTTTTGCTGTTTTTTAACTTCATATAAACGTTCATATTTATTGTGTCTGTGCCCTTTGGCTCAGCATAATGCTGTTTGTTGGTTTTTTTGAGGGAGGGGGGAGAGGGGCCGGTCAGGGGCAGAGGTAGAGGAAGTCCCCACCAAGGGGCTTGATCTCACAACCCTGACATCATGACCTAAGCCAGAATCAAGAGTTGGACTCTTGAGCCACCCAGGTTCCCCCACATAATGTTTTTGAGATTCATCACATTATTGCTTGTATCAATAGTTTCTTTTTTGCACTGATGAATAGAATTTCATTAATGGTTCAACAAAGACATCAACATTTGGTGAGGTAATGAGAGTAGGAGCACAAGGTGGTAGCATTTGATGTGATACCTAAATGGAAAGAAGCATCTCACATTCTAGGAAGAAGGAAAAAAGCATATAGAAAGGACCTGAGGTGTCCCAGAAAGTGAAGAAACACTAGTATGACTAGAATATATGAATGGAGAAAAGTGACCTGAGAAGAGTATGGGAAAGAAAAGAATACAGTACATTCAATAATTCAGTATAGCCTAAGTCATGGTAAGGAGTTTGGTGTTCATTATAACTGCAAGGAAAGTTCATGAAGGGATTTCAGCATGGAAAGGTCCTTATCTATCTGACATTTTGAGAAGAGTGGTTTTGCTGCTGTGTGGGTTGAAAAAAACCAATAGCAGCTAGAATAAGAGGCCGTGGCCTAATCTGGCAAGAGGGTAGAGGTAACCTGGCTTAAAGTGATGGTGGAAACAGAGGAAGAGAAGGGAAACTCAAGATAAATTTTGGAGAAAGAAGTTACAGTATATTAATTGTCTATGAATTATATATAGAAAAGGAGAGAAATTAAGGAATCTTATTGACCCTGATTCTTTATTAACCTAGTAAATAATAATAAGACGTTGATGTAGAAAAGATGGGGGCTGGGGCAGAAGAGAAATTTCAAGGGCAATGTCAAAGCTGCATATATGGAGGTTAAGGAATTGGCATTATATGGTCAGATGGATGTGCAGGTTTGGAGTTCAGAGAAATCTGGGTTGGAGAAATAAATTGAAGAGTTATCAAACTTAAGGTGGTATTTAAGTCCATATAAATTGACGGTATCACCTAGGAGGAGAGAGGATAGCCCTGGGGAAACTAAGGATTAAGATGCGGTCTCAAATTGTGTTGTGCACACCCCTGAGGGTTCAGCACAATTCACTGGGGTATGAAAGGAGAGACTTAACACTCCTCTATCTACTTGTATTTATATTGATTGATTTATGTCTCTGCACATTTTACATGTTTATTTAAAAATATTCATATAAAATGCATAAATACATGTTCATTTATGAGAAGAATTTTGCTCACATTTTTGTTCCAATAGGAGAGCATGATCAAAATTTTGAAAACCACTTCCATAAAGATCCCAGGGAAGAAGAGGAGCTAGCAGGAAAACTGAGAAGGAGCAGCCTGTGATGGAGAACAAAAGCTAGGAGAGATCATGGAAGCCAGAACAGACTATATTTTAATAAGAAAGGAGGCGGTCCATTGTCTTCTCTATCTGGGTAGTAGAAACATAAACCCAGAGTCAGTCCTCTGCAAGCCATGTTCCACATGCCAGAATGGCTGCAAATGGATGGGGGAGCATCACAAAGACTGCTTGTAATGCTGAACATCTATAAGGTAGCCAAAGGAGTCATTTGTTACACTTCATATCCCCATGCAGCCACTCAAGTCTTGTTCCTCTGCTAGCTTAGGGTTAGGCATTTATTCAGAATATTTGCCTGTGCCTTTAACAACTTCACATTTACATTTGAAAGCATGCCATGAAATCATTAGCTAACTTGTCAGATTTCAAATATTACAGAAGCTATTTTGGAGAAAAAAAAAAACAATGTACATTTCAGGCACATTTCCAGTCCTAAACAATATAAAGTGTTCCTAAGTATGGCATTTAGCCATTAATGCTGTCTTTCAGTTCTATAATGTAAAGAAATAACAGGCTTATGACAACCTGGATAATACTTTTAAGCTTCTACATTATTGTTCCAAATATCACAGAAATTTCACTCCACAGTAGTTTTCTCTTTTTGGTGAGCTATGTAAAAGCAGTCTTTGGCCTTTCAGAAAGAAAACCTGGATGCAGGTTTCAGCCCTAAAGCTTTCTGAGTTTTTGACTTTTATAAGCCATTTATGGTGAAATAAAAACTGTAAAGATATATACACCTTTAAGGCATTTATTTTATATACCTAAATGGCTATAATAGAAAAAAAAATTACCCATTACTCAATATTTAGTTCACATCAGGTTTTGCAATAATTATAGATTCCACATGTAATGTGCAAATGCTGATTAAATTGTCTTCATTATTTCTTATACAATAGATTTGCTCTTTAATCTACTGATCATGTTAAAAGGAGAAGAGTTCAGATCAGCCATGCATATATTTATGTACTCTTAAGATCATGGGATTTAAAAAAAAAAAAACGATTCGACAGAGGACTTTGAATTTTAATGAACACACTGGAGTCCTCCCTTTCTCACATAATCATTTTGTCACTGTTGTCTCCCATCTGGGTTGAAGTATTGCCACTTTAAGTTAACACACATAGTGATAGCTTATATTGGCATCTCTTCTTTCTTAAAAAGAAATATTTCCCCTACAGAACTATTTAGAAATTTTCTGTTTATGTTTTCTTAAGTTTGGGGGTTTGTGGATGATAACAGGTATTTGTGACTTAAGATAAGTTGGTTCTCTTGGATCAGCAGTGAAATGCAGGGGTGAATAGAATGCATATTTGTATTTAAATATTAAACATTTTTTTCTTTCTGTAAAATTAATAATTCATTTGTTACTTACTCCTCTAAGATAGTATACCTCATGGTTTCCCATGAAAAGTGGCTAGTCTACCCATATACAATATAAGTATTGAACTATAACCTGAAGTTAAATTATTTATATTATTTTAAGGCACGTAATCCATACCCCTTTTCTCTGACCATTGTCCTTCTGCAGAAACTTTATTTTTTCCTTTAAAATATAGAGGTTTTTTAAATATTAAAAAAAAGAAAAGCAGCTAGTCTTTCCATTAATATTACTGAATATCATTCTTGACTCATTTTTGTAGGGGCAAGTGAAAAAGGTAGAGTATGTGAGTTCCAAAGAAATGATTTTTAAATTAAATGTTTTTTTAAAAAAATTACTTGCCATTTTAGATTTAGTGGAAAATAGAAGGAACTTGTTTGATTACATTTAAGTGCTGAAGGAGTAAAAAATGGCAGTGAAGCCATTTCTTTCAAAATATAAAAACCACATCCTTTTATATAATCTTTAATCTATATGTAAGGAAATACTATTTCTGGGTCTTTAGTCAGATATTCTCTTAATTGGAAGACGAGTTTAGAGAAAATTTCCAGCACAAGAATGAGAAAATGTAGAATCAACAATCATGATCAGAAGATTAAAGAGCAGATCTCCACATCACTGAGGAGAGTCACTACTGAAGAAGAAACCTACCCTACTGATAAGCTATTTTGCTCACGTCAGAGTGATATGGGCTGAAATTCAGAAGGACTGACAGCAATACATCTAAAGTGCAAGAAAACACTAGCTTGATTGATAGGAACCCACACAGAAAATGTATGTTAACAGAAGGAACCTGGTGTGGTCCAGAGGAATGGGAGTCTGAGGACAGCTACTGCAATTATTCAACTTGGTGTATTGTGATCTGGGGTACACCAGGTTGAACAATTCCCCCTTCCCCTCTGCAATTCATGCTCACCTAGAGCCTCAGAATAGGATCTTATTTCGAAATAAGGTCTTGCAGATTTAATTAGTTGAAGTCATACTGGATTAGGATGAGCCCTAATTTCTTAAAAGAAGAAATCAGACCCAGGGATACATAACGAGAGCACACCATGTGAAGATGGAGGCAGGCCAAAGTGATGCATCAATAAGCCAACGAACTCCAAGGATTGCTGGCAATCACCAGAAGCTCAGAAAAGACAATAAAGTATCCTCCCCTAGAGCCTTCAGAGAGAGCATGGCTCTCGTGGCACCTTCATTTCAGACATCTTACCTCCAGAATTGTGAGACAACACATTTCTGTTGTCTTAAGCCACCTACTGATACTTTGTTATAACAGCCTTAGAAACCTCACGGAAAGGTGACTTCCTTGGGGGTTCAAGGACTTTCACTGGAGAGTAAACGTAGAGGAGAAAAATATATCTTTATTTTCATCAAGCTTTACCTGAACAATAAGCATTTCCTTCTGTTCCGAGTATAGGCAACAGACCCACAGTAGCAGTGGTTATAGCTGTGACTTCTACTAACAGAAACCAGAGATGTTTTCAAATCATATTCTAGTTATTGTAGATTTCTTGAAATAGTGTTTATTATTCAACATACACAAGAATCAATTCAAAATAGATTACAGATTTAGGTGTAAGGTCTGAAGCTGTAAAACTCCTAGAAGAAAACATACAGGGTATCTTCATGACATAGGTCTTGACAATGATTTCTTGAACACCAAAAGCACAGGCAACAAAAGCAAAAATAGACAAGTGGGACTACATCAAACTGAAAAGTTTCTGCACATCAAAGAGAAGAGTCAACAGAGTTGAAAAGGCAACCTATGAAATGGGAAAAAAATATTTGCAAACTGTGTATCTGAAAAGGGGTTAATATCCAAAATACATAAAGAACTACAATTTAATAGCAGATAGATAGATGAATGACTGGCCTGACTTTATTTATTTTTATTTTTTTATTTTTTTAAGATTTTATTTATTTATTTGACAGTGAGAGACACAGCAAGAGAGGGAACACAAGCAGGGGGAATGTGACAGGGAGAAGCAGGCTTCCTGCCAAGCAGGGAGCCTGATGCGGAGCTCGATGCGGGGCTCCATCCCAGGACCCTGGGATTATGACCTGAGCCGAAGGCAGATGCTTTAAGACTAAGACACCCAGGCACCCCTTTTGGCCTGATTTTAAAGTGGGCAAAGTACTTAAATAAATATTCTTCTGAAGAAGACCTACAAATAGTCAACAGGTATGTGGAAAGATGCCTAACATCGCTAATCATCAGGGAAATGCAAATCAAAACCACAATGAGGTATCACCTCACACCTATTAGAATGGCTATTATCAGGGGAAAAAAAAGGGAGAAAGAAAAGAAAAGAAACAACGTAACAAGTAGTGGTAAGGGTGTGGAAAAATCAGAACCTTTGTACACTGTTGATGGGACTATAAAATGGTGCAGACACCTTGGGAAGCAGTATGGAGGTTCCTCAAAAAAAATAAAAATACAATTAACATATGATCCAGGAATCCCACTTCTGGATATGTATCCAAAGGAAATGAAAACAGGCTATCAAAGAGGTATCTGCATTCCCATGTTCACTGCAACATTATTCACAATAGCCAAGACATGGAAATGATATAACTGTCCATTGATGGATCAATGGATACAGAAAGTGTTGTATAAACCAGTCAAAGAAAGGCAAAGACTTCATGATTCCATTTACATAAATCATTTGCAACAGCCAAACCCATAGAAGCAGAAAGCAGATTGGTAGTTTCCAAGGGCTGGGGGCGGGGGGAGACGAGAGGGAAATGGGGAGTGGTTGTTCAATGGGTACAAAGTTTCAGTTATGCACAATGAGTAAGTTCCGGAGATTTGTTGTACAACATTGTGCCTATATTTATCAAAACTGTGTTATACATTTAAAAATTTATTAAGAGGGTATATCTTATGTTACATTCTTATCATGACAACAAAAAAGAAACTGCAGTACTTATTAGACCCTGTTGCTAGATCTTATTGTTTAATGTATGAATAAAGAAGGACCTATAGTACATCATAATGGTAAAACTTATTTTTACAATGATATTTAATTGGTGTCTTTTGTAGTTCTATGTATTTATATTCTGTATTTAAAACCATTATTCTGAGTTCATAAGATTCACCACACTGCTAAAGGAGTACATAGCATGCACAGTAAAGCATCCCTGTGCTCGTCCCTGATCTACTGTTAATTCCCTGATACTGACCTGGAACATCATGGGGCTCCATAAATCTTTGATGAAAGAAATTGTTAGTGAGATGAGTCAGGTTCCTTACAGCTCCAAAACTCCATAGCCTATGGATATTCTTCCTAAGCAAAAATTGAATTTTAAACTCCTGCTAAATTAACTTACTGGCATTTATAGGTTAACCATGCAACCCATATTTTACACAACAGATCTATAAGACTTGACTTTTGAATCCAAATATATGGAACACATATGCATATGTTTCTAACTCTCTATATTCTTGACCTATACTTAAAATCCTATTTACTTATACAAGTTTGCTTTATATTTTTTCATGTGGATTATAATAAGCCAGTAGACTGTTTTAGAGTAATACGTATTACCTTTAAATGTGTGCTTTCATATTGCTTCCTGAATTACACCCGTGTAATTTGTATGTTGAAATCCTAAGCCTTATTACTGCAATTTATTTAGCTGAACCCTGTAATATTTGTTTCTTGTATCAAAAGATAGCTTTCCAAAAGGGTTTTATAATGATATGGAGTGATAAAAATTATAGAGAGCTAAATTTCAGAGGTACCTTGTCAACTGCTTTCCATTTATCATCATAGCAATAAAAAATGACAGAACCAACTTGACTTACGTTTTAGAGCGGTAGACATATCTGTTCCTATTGACAACCATGTACTAGAATCACAAAAGTCTTTTCATGTAGCTACTAGAAATACCCAATTGTCACAATTTTTATACTAAAAAAAGGTGCTTTTTAATTTTAAGTGTCAGGACTTTTACTAATACCATATCCTGAAAGTGTGAGACTGTTTTACTGATATATTTTCTTGAACTCTTAAGGAGTTTTGAACATTTGAGATCTATTAACTGATAAACATCTTTAAGGTTTTCTAGTCGAATTGAAAATGGATGATAAAAATATAGCATGTTTCAACTACATTCCAAAAATCCATAAAAGAAGACTAGAAGGAAAAACTTTTAAAATTAACAGTAGTTATTTTAAGAAAGAAAAAATCCAAAACTTAGAAGTCAGGCCAAAGGATGACTGTATTTTTTCAAGATATCCATGGGATATCATCTAACATGTCCCCCACACCCTCGAAAGTGCTTCTACAGTTCCAGAAAAATGCAAATCTGTTTGACTTACTGATCACTATTAAATTGGGTCCAGACATTTTACAGCTCTGTAAAGTTAAATGCTAACTTGTAGAAAACTGAGAGGGTGCAAAGGACTTTTTATCGAGTAGAGAATAGAACTCCAAAGACTATAGGATATTAACCTGTTCTGAAACTAATTTACCAATCTTATTCCAGAATTCCTTTTGTAAATTGCTGATTATAGAGGCATCTGTTTCTCCTATCCCGTTTTGAGCCCGTTTTGTCTTACTCCTGGTTTCCACATATGTATTCACCGTGATTTACATGAAAATTATGTTTTTTAACATAATTTCACTTTGACCGAAGGTGGTGGGATTATGGATTTCCTTTACACTTTTCTCTATTATCCAAAATACCCCTGATTAACCTATAATATATTTCTAAACTGAAAACATAAACATTTGAAAAAATATATGGTATATAAAAATCTAGCTTTATAATGCTATATGCATGCAAGACCTTGAACGCTCTACAAAGGAATCTAAGTGACTAAAGATGAAGCAGTTTTGCAATCGATAAAGCATTTTCTTTTCCATCAGTAGCAAAGTGATGGAAAATAAAGAAATAAAGCAAACTTTAGAAATATGAAATGCGTATGCATATTGACATGCACTTATTGTAAATGTGATGAGAAAGGCAAGTCGGGACTGTGAGAGCTAGGCTCATTACACTGCTTTCTCCTACTATAAATGAAAGAATAGCAAATAATGGCTAGAATTCAATAACTTCCATGACCGAAATACATACTATAATTTGGATATTGATTCCCTTTGATAACTTTTCTTCTCAGGCACTGTCAAGACAGATATCAATAATTACTAGCTACACTAAAAGTTGGGCCAGAAATTTCAACTTGAGCCAACTACAGAAGATCCTCCACACTCACTTAAGCTTTCATAGTTGCAAATACTGTCTGTGGCCACCCTACTTGTTTTCCCCTTTGGAATGAGTTGGTTTTCTGGGAGCCCTCTGGGGTGCTGAGCCACAAGCAGAAGTGAGGCACAGGCAGAGGGCTCCCAGTTGCTAGCTACTAAATAATGCTGACTGCACATATTTTATAAATTTCTGTGTGAACTTCTGGGAAGAGGGAAGGGTGCAAGCAGCTGGATATCAGAAGCATCTGCAGTTCCTAACTCAAAGACATCCCCGCACACACCTAATACTGCAAATCATGTAGTTACCCTCGATTGTGAACTTTTTAAAGTAGAAAAGCCTGGAGGACGGTTAAGACTGTTTACACTTCTAAGTCTTTTTCTAAGTCAGAATACCAGCTGTGAATTCTGTAGTTTTGACTTGGGATGAAAGAAGGGAAAGAAAAAGTCTGGGAAAGGAGTGATACTGGGAAGGAGGGGTGTCCCTAATCCTTTCTCCTCCCCTGAAGGTCCTGATGACTTTTCCCACCTGTCTTTATAATGAGCATAATTTATTCCTTTCCCTACAGAACGTCCCAAAGTTTCCTGATTATAAACAGCATTTGAGGCCTTATTAGAGAGGACTTAATTCTAAACTAATACAATGCAAATCACACATATAAGTTCAAATTTTCAAGTAGCCATATTCAAAGGGTAAAAAGAAATGAGTCAATTTATGTTTATTGTTATATTTTATTTATTCCAATATGACAAAATATTATCATTTTACCATGTAATGAGATAGTTTACTTACTTTTACGTTTTTACTGAGTCTTCACATGTATCATATGACCTCACTGATATGAGGAATTCTTAATCTCAGGAAACAAACTGAGGGTTGCTGGAGTGGTGGGGGGTGGGAGGGATGGGGTGGCTGGGTGATAGACACCGGGGAGGGTATGTGCTATGGTGAGCACTGTGAATTCTGTAAGACTGTTGAATCACAGACCTGTACTTCTGAAACAAATAATGCAACATATGTTAAGAAAAAAGAAAAAGAAGAAGATAGCAGGAGGGGAAGAATGAAGGGGAGTAAGTCAGAGGGGGAGACGAACCATGAGAGACGATGGACTCTGAAAAACAAACTGAGGGTTCTAGAGGGGAGGGAGGTGGGGGGATGGGTTAGCCCGGTGATGGGTATTAAAGAGGGCACATTGTGCATGGAGCACTGGGTGTTATGCACAAACAATGAATCATGGAACACTACATCAAAAACTAATGATGTAATGTATGGTGATTAACATAACAATAAAAAATTAAAAAAATAAAAACCCAGTGTGTGTTGTACACTCACAGTCCCTCTCAATTTGGATGAGCTGTGTTTCAAGAGCTCAGTCCCTATCCCATGGGGCTCGTGGCTAGTAAAATTGGACATTGAAGCTCCAGAGAGAGAACTACTGTTGTGGTTCTTACCACCAGGCAACTTTGGAAAATACTTCTTTGCTCAGAGGAGATCTCAGAACTCACCCCAAGAATATCCCTCTCTCACTAACAAAGCTTGGATTAGTTCAGCATTGATATGATACCACTGCAACTCAGGAGATACACAAGAACTGTAGCATTGACACAAATGAGACACTGCCAAGTAAAACAGAGCATAGGAATTTTGACAGTGCTGCTCATGGTAAAAGACTTTATTTCACTGCTGCACTGAGGTACCATTAGTGACTATGCCACTGCCTCAGTGTGGGGTCTCCTTTTAAGGACAGAACTATTTCTATGCCAATTCTAAAACCCCCTACCCAGGAGGTGATAGTTGCATTACCTCCTGGAAAGCTCCTTACCTCTACAAAATTGGAATTTAAATAAAGGAAATACTTCCTATCTCATTGGGTTATTGGAGAAATAAATGAGAGAATGAGTGAAATGCTGGTCAGGCAAACAGATGAGTTATAAGCAATGCTGACTCTAAATCATGGTGCTACATCCTTGTTTCATGACCCTCCATTATGTGAGGACCTCTTAGCACTGCCTTCTTTTACTGCCGAATGAACAAATTCCCCATATGGGGAAGATGCTGAAGGTAACTTTCATTTCATTCAGACCTCCATTACAGCTCTAATTTCTGCCCTCAGGGGATGACCCCTCATCTCTCACACCTTTTATTCTCTCTTCTTTTCTATTCTTCCATACTGTTGGGAGGCTGCCCTACCTCCTAACCCCTGGCACCCTGCTTATGGCCCTTTCTGGTTGTAAGCTGATAGTCAACAATGATACAGGGCAAGTCATCTACTTCTCTCCTTCATTAACGGTTCTGTGCAAAGAGAGATTTTGACTTCCAAGTTACCGGCAGCCAGAAGGTAGAAATCCCTGAGAACCGCAAAATGATTATTGAATTGTCGGCATTGACAGTATATGAGGTCCTGTATTTCTCAAAGAGGAATATTTATTTTAAAATATTTATTTTAAAAGGAATATTTATTATTTCAAAATCTCCACATTAAGGACAGAATATCACTATACAGACATTCCTTTACTTCTTCTTGGAGAATGCACACTTGTTTTGTTTTTCTACTGTTTCCCTATTTCCTGAAATAATCTACAGCACACACAAGATCCTGCACAAGTATTTGTTCAGTTTCTATACTGGGAGAGCTGACTGGCAAAATCCAACCAGCTAAGAGCCCGTGCTGGTAACCACTCTACAGTATTGCCTTCTTCGGCAGTGAGAGCTTAACATCTGATTCGGGAAAAGTTGAGAATAATATCCAAAATAACATCTGTTTCTTCCCTATATTTTTTTAAATTTTTTATTGTTATGTTAATCACCATATATTACATCATTTGTTTTGGTGTAGTGTTCCATGATTCATTGTTTGTTCATAACACCCAGTGCTCCATGCAGAATGTGCCCTCTTTAATACCCATCACCGGGCTAACCCATCCCCCTACCCTCCTCCCCTCTAGAACCCTCAGTTTGTTTTTCAGAGTCCATCATCTCTCCTGGTTCGTCTCCCCCTTTGACTTACTCCCCTTCATTCTTCCTCTCCTGCTATCTTCTTCTTTTTCTTTTTTCTTAAAATATGTTGCGTTATTTGTTTCAGAAGTACAGATCCGTGATTCAACAGTCTTGCACAATTCACAGCACTCGCCATAGCACATACCCTCCCCAATGTCTATCACCCAGCCACCCCATCCCTCCCACCCTATATTTTTAATTAGAGTAATGCCATCATTATAGTAAGACACTTGAGTACTTGATGATCACAGGAAGTCCATCTTACTCAGATTAGCTGCTTTCTTTTCTTTTTCATTTTTAAGACTTTTTAAATTTTATTTATTTTAGAGAGGATAGAGAGCACTAGGGGCAGGGGAAGGGCTGAGGGAGAGGGAGAGGGACATGCAGACTCCCCATCGAGCGCGGAGCCCTGCGGGGCTCTATTCCATGACCTGAGCCAAAATCAAGAGTCAGACACTCAACCAACTAAGCCATCCAGGTGTTCTTTGCCGCTTTATTTTCAAGCAGAAAACACACATACACAACACTTTCAGATGGATATGGAAATAGAAATAAACCATTTAAAAAAATTTTTTATACGTGGAATGTCTGGGAAGAAAATAAGCACAACAGGATCACAAAATCTCTCAAATATGTTCCTCTAGTAATGATTTGAAGCTGTACTTTTTCAAGTATGCTAAGCTACGATTTCCCTTTAAAAGTTCTCAACAAAATCACAATGTGAATGCCTAGGAGGTATACAAGAAACTACAAGTGCCCTAAACAAGCTTATCTTCAAACTTGTAAACCTTGTCCAGATACTTCTGTTTGAATACATTCAATAACTGTTTTTTATAAGATAAGAAACAGATCTGTGTGTATATTATATCACGTCCCTCACAAAGTGTTCCAGACCTGCTGTCCAGCCTATGCGATCACCCTCTACTGGGCGCCTGAGCTCCCTAAGCTATTACCATTCTCCCAACAACCTACCTTTTGTGACGTCACCTGGCCTTTGAACATGCGTTCCCATGGTCAAGGACGCTCTGGTCTCTCGATCTCTGATCAACCTGCCGATTCATGGTGAGGACTTCTTTGTCTTTCCCAGACAGAGCTCATCATCCCCTCTTCCTTGTTCCCATAGGACTTTGTAAATACAGTGAGTACAAAATTCGAGATTTGTGTCATACCAATTTTAAGGTTTATCTGTCTAGCTATCCCTGCACTAGACTAATTTCCTGGAGTCCTGAAGCTGTGATTGATCCCTTATCCCCTCACATGGAGGCACGTGTGAGTGTCCTCCCCTACTGTAAGGCCACAGTGCAAATGAAGCCCTGTTTGGCCCAACAGCAAAACTATGGCATGCAGCACTGTCCTGATACTCGACAAAAATATGTTGAATGAACAAAAGAATGCTGTTATCATGAGCTGCGTAATGTTAAACGAAAACAGTTTTGCCTTGAAGGGACCATAAATGTCATGGTGGGTTTTCTCCTAAGGGTATTTGGAAAGGGAGGCAAGTACTCTATCCTCGGCTATGATCTTCAGAGGGTGGCTACTCTGTGGGAACAATGAGCCTTTCACTGTCAAAGTTTTCTTAGAGAACATCAGCCCTCGCTACACACAGTCCAATGCTCCTATCTTCCATATATGAAAGCTGCCTGCCAAATTCTGCCCTCCTGCCAAGACTCTACTTTGACTCCAAATCAGGGAGAAATAAATAATTGGCCCTTCCTCTTCCTCTCCCCTCAGTAATCTGCATCTTACAGTAATAAAGGATTCCCCGACTCTGTATCTCAACAGATTAATATGACAATGACAATGTAATTGGAAGCGCTTCATAAATTATAAAGTACCTTGTTATGTTGTGACTAATGTTATTGTCATCATTAACAACTCTAACATTATCTCTAATAAAAAAGATAGCCCTTTCTAATACTCTGATTTTGATATACTATGAGTCAAATTATAACCCATAGTAATAAAGATGTTATGTCGCGCCCTTACTGATAAGAAGGGTTAAATAGGACTATACTCATCACTAAATAACATTTTTATGGATGAAAGAAGTTTCATCTTTGTCACTTAATATCCTTAGTGCCTTTTTAGAAGGGCCTTGTCCTGTGGTGATTGACAAGAATTATTCCCTTCATTAGTTTCCTCAGTACTTTATTAGGTCTACAGCAGCAATTTTTTTTTGTTTTGTTTTGTTTTGTTTAACATCTCTAACTTCTAGCTGATGATCAGTAAACTACACGGTATTCAGATCCCAAGGCCTTTACTTATTAGCCTTGTGATTTGGGTTAAAATATTTAACCTTCCTGAGTCTTTGTAAAAGAGTTTTAAGAATACCGTTTCTACTTAACTTGCTGAGTTTTTTTTTTTTTGAAAATCACATCAAGTAATATCACTTGTAACCTTTATAATAGCAAGGCACTTAAATAAACTTTATAAGCTACTGCTCTTAAATAAATTTTGTAGTACATCTTTCTGGGCATGTTTTTTGTAAAATTGATCTTATACCATCTTCCCAAATTATCCATTTCTTAAACTGGCTTCTTAATTTTTTTTTAAACAAAATTCTTCCCTTATACTCATCACATTACTACCTTGTAATGCTCTATCAGAAAGAATCCAGCACACACACACACACGATTGAAGTAGTAACAACAAAAATTTATGAAACAATTCTCCAGTATGTGTAGTGAACCCTGATACTTTCTATTTTGTTTCATCCAAAATAAATGCTGGTGGTGATCCACTAAATGATTCATGACTCACAGTTTGGAAAATAGTAGCCCATTAAAAAACAAAACCAAACAAAACAAAAGAAACAAAAAACCAAAATGTAACCAACAACAACAAAAAAGGAAATGATGTCCTCACCATCATTTCTGGCCATTTCTTCCCAGGTATCTGTGATCTGACAAGAGTACTTTTCATTGTGTCCTACTTGTATCACCATTTTTTAGAACACCATCACTTTTCAAATATTTCCCCCTTTTTCTGAATGTAGCCTTTCTCTTGCTCATTTCCCTTATCACCTCCTCTGAAAAGCCCTTCCAAATCTTCTAGCCAGGTACTTACTTCTTTTGTTCTCCCTTCCCTGACTCCCCTGATATTATACCTACTTTTATTACACTTCTTAGCTGTTATTTTAATTGCTTAAATGTCCATCTGCTGAATATACCATTTATGTGACGATCATTTACATGTTCATCAACTTTTGGTAAACCTTGCATTCTCTGAATAGATTGGGATCATGTCGATTTCAACATCCTGGGCACCCAGCACATCTGACACACAGCAGCTCCTCTCTCAAATGTTACTGAATAAATGTATTGATTTTGGAAGTTAACTGAAATACAAGGAAATGGCAGGGCTAAATGTTCAAACTAGAACTTAGGGGTGGTACAAAGGTTCTCTAAAATACATGTAATCTTATGGGCAGATTCATCTCTTGGGTGGGACAACTAAGTCGTGGTCTCCTAAGCCCCGTGCATGGGGGAGTGGTTGGTATCATCTGCTTCTCTTATCTAAACATCATTATAATTCTACTTCAAAATTTCTGTTCTTAATGATATCCCAAGGAGACTAAAATATTTCAACAGTTCAGCCTCCTTTTAATGATATTATCTTGGGTGGTTATGTACTGGTTGAATTGCCCTTAATACTCTTCTAGGGATAGCCCTGGTTATGAGATTAAATTTTCAAATTCCTATGAACTAGGACTTAGTAGAGTTTGCTTCTTATAACATACATCTTCAACAAATGTTCATAAGCCTCGGTTAAAGAAATTCATAAGCAGTACAGCACAGTTTAACAAATGTGTTGTTTTAAAGTTAAGGTTATTTCACCAATTCATTATTAGTATTAAAAATACATACATTGTCCTTTCATAAGCACATACAAAAGCCATATATTATTAAAAACAAATAGAAATTTAAGGATGAAATGTTTGAAAAAATGTATTATTTGAAAATAGTAGTTAAATGGGATTTTCAAGATAAATCCACATTAACTAGGATTTACAACACAATATAAGCCTGTGCTATTAGTTGTAATGCCAGTATTTGGAGCACTAGGCTGGCACATCAAATTTATTCATTTTCACAGCCTGCAGACATTTTAATGTCTGACTAGCAATAAGAACAAATTACCTAAAAACTTTTAATAGTGTATAATAAATTAAGACTGAATGGTAATGCAAAAGTGGGTACAACAGGACAAAATTATGAATCTCATATAATGATCCAACACTTAAAGCATGGAAACAACACTGGTATTCTGGAATATACGACCACAGTTGATCCTAATTGTTTCTCTCCTCTCAAATAGAAATTGCGCATCAATCTCAAAGTATTGCAAACTGTTCATTACATGCAAATGGTTATGTTTTGCAGGCTTTCCAAGGGGACTCAAACTTCTTTATAAAAGGAGCCAGGCTAGACAAAGAATTTCTTTAATGATGCTAAGTTTCCTTTAGTTCTTCATTGATAAGCAACAGAAATTGCCTCTGCCAATAAGGAGATTCATGGTAAAGAAATGGAATGGTTCACAGGACTGAAGGAAAAATCAAAGAATCAAGCTTGGAACAGGCAGGACTCCAGAGAGTCCCCATAGTAGGAGTCTTTTGCTGTTCTTGACTGGCCATTCTCATTAGAATCAATAAACTCCAACCTTATCACTTACCACAAGATTAAAAGTCTCAAGAAAAAAATATGATTGGCCAAGGTTAGGACCTACACTTAGGACCACTGATACAGTGAGAGAAAAGCTCCAGAACAAGTTCTAGAACTCTCTTGGACAGAATACTTGATTTATTTTCCCACTAAGACTGCACAGGTACCCAAGAGCAACTGGTGGTACTGTCAATAAGACAGTTGCTATATACTCTTCAAAATGACTAAGTCCACCACACATTATTTAAGTGACTTTAAAACCTCTTTTAGTTTTTAATCAAAACCCTTCTCTTAATTCATGGAGTTGCAAATTGACTTAGGGGCACCTAGGTGGCTCAGTTGGTTAAGCGTCTGCCTTCGGCTCAGGTCATAATCCCGGGATCTTAGGATCAATCCCCGCGTCGGCCTCCCTGCTCAGCAGAGTCCACTTCTCCCTCTCCCTCTGCCCTCCCCCTGCTTGTGATCTTTCTCTCTCTCTCTCAAATAAATAAATAAAAATCTTTTTAAAAAAGGTGACTTAAATAACAAGTCTATTTTGATTTCCTCTTTTTGTTACCACAAATTTGAATTTGTTTTACGAACATGGCCCAAGTCTATTTCTCTGTTATATCAAGTAACAAAGAATGCTTAAAGAGAAGGTAAAAAGGATACTTAGATTTTTATTGTGACTTACTACTCTATCTTCTAAAGCAAGAGTTAGTAAACATTTTCTACTAAGAGGTACATAGTTCCCACGTTAAGCTTTGCCAGGCCAGGCAGTCTGTGTAACTACTTAACTCTGCCTTTGTAGCAACAAAGTTTGTAAATAAATATGTGTGGTTGAGTTCCAATAAAACTTTATTTACAAAAACAGGTAGCTGGCAGGATTTGGTCCCATAAGTTAGCTCTTCTAAAGAATTTAATATTTTTAGGATCAATGTTAAGTGTAACATATATTGTATTGAAATTCATTTCCTTGCAAGTACTCTGAGGGATATCAAAGGTAACATATTTACTTATAATAATAACCAGTTCAATATTCTACATGAATTCCTAGAATCTATGGGATAGCACATTTGTCTATTGTTTCAGTTTCTCTGCGATAGTCCTCAAAATGACATAAGTAAAATGAAAGCCTGAGCCTGGACAAAGAAGGGATTAAAACTTGAAGACTACATAGTTATAAACTAAAATTATCTACTGACAAAAAGTAATAGTGAACCAATAAAGCCTTAAGGGGAACATATAAATATGCATTCATTGCCAACATATCTATTTTTTTCTTCTCCCCATATCCCTGAATTATTCCTCTTTATTTTGATCAGAATGACTTGATGTAAATTAATTGCCAGTAAAGTTTGTCAATTATAGCCTCATAAAAACAAGAATTTTAAAATTTGTGAACTATGATGTTTGTAAACAATCCTGGTCTCGGCTTGTATCTATAGTTTGGTTATAGAGTAGGAAGATTTACCATTCTTATGACTACATACTTGCTATTCAGCCCGACGAATAGTTCATCCTGAACTATTTCATCTGTGAACAGGCCTCTTGTTCTATAATTTGTCAATTTTATCATTTTTCAAAATTTACAACTTATATCAGAACATTTTCTCACTCTCTGTGTGACTTCTTCATAGCTAGCTCTTTCCTTGTGCTGCCTTTCACAATATTACTCTTTCCTGGCTCCCAAAGTCATGTTTTCTCAATTGAGTTTGGGAATCCTGGAGGTGTAATGGAGGGGTGTCAAAAAAGACTAGGGAAAGAAAAAGAAAAAAAAAAAAAAAGGACTAGGGAACACAAATAAGTGCTGTAGAAAAAACACTCCCATTTCCCCGAGGCTGGTTCCAGGACTGTCTGGAATAATGACACCTGCCATGTGTTTCCACCTTAGCCTTAATATGCTAAACTCATGAAGCTGTTAGCTTATTAAAGGAAATGGGCTTCTTCGCCAACTCCGTACCCCTAGCAGCCGGCAAAGCCTTCCATGCGGTAGGCTTACACTAAATGTTTGTTGAATGGATTCAGGTATTTGTAATATGCTCAAGGAGTAAGAGAATGGAGCCATCATATTGTTAAACCATCAGCAAATATGAAAATTTCAAATACTTTGTACAAAGAAGAGGACAGGGCAGCTCAATATAAGGGAGCATTTCTCGGACACGAGATGGGGTAAAAATGGAAGAAAGGACAAGTTTGGGAATAGTCTACCTAAGGGAATAATGGGATGAATATATTAATTCTTTCATTTATTTAATTATTCATTATAATGAATATTATGTGTACTATACACAAGGAGATTGTTCTTTTTTTTTGAGAGAGAGCGAGAGAGAGAGGGCAGAGCATGGGGGAGGGGCAGAGAGAATCTCAAGCAGACTCTATACTGAGCACAGACCCTAATGTGGGGCTCAATCTCATGACCCTGAGATCATGACCTGAGCCAAAATCAAGAGTCAGGTGCTTAACAAACTGAGCCACCTAGGTGCCCCACAAGGAGATTGTTCTAAGTGCTGAGTAGATATCTGTGACCAAGAAAGACCAAGTCCCTGCAAAGTTTACTTTCTAGTTGGAAATATAGACAATAAACATGCAAACATGTATTAAAATTTTAGCAAATGGCAGTGTTACAAAGAAAGTGTGTGTGTGGGGGGGGATAGGGAGAGAGAGAGAGAGAGAGAGAGGGGGGGGGAGAGAGAGAGAGAGAGAGAGAGAGAGAGACCTTTAAGATAAGTTACAAAAGGCCATGTCCGAGAAAATAACATTAGAACACAAATGCATATAAATAAAGAGAAATGTACAAAAATCCTGAGAGGGAGGGGACTGGGACATAAAGATAAGAACTGGAGCTAGGGTAGAACCCTCGAGCAAAGAGAAAAGCAAAATTAATTGTAGGAACAGGCATTAGAAAGAAGGGTAAGAAACTGTGAGAGAAGGAACAGCAAGATCAGTGTGGCTAGAATGTCCACTTTGCAAACTATTGCACTTCATGAAAATCACTTATATTAGCATTAATCTTACGCTTCATCAAATAATAATTTTGAATTCACATTGCTTCTATGTTGATGTGAGCAGTTCTTTTTTTTCAATTTGCCATCTGCAATTAGCGTGCTTCACTTTTATTTGCAGATTCTTACTGTCTTGATAATTTCTTACTCTAAGAATAGGGATCCCTTAGGGATGACTTGTTTTTCATGCATTTTAAGCAGTTCTTTACTGCTATGGTTATTACAATAAGTTATAGTTTTGGTTCTTGCTTCTTTCCAATAATGCGTGGCAATTTGTCATCTTCTTAAACATGCCATGCTGGACAACAAGAACAAGCCATTGGAATTACCCAGTTATTTTAATATACTTACTTTATGAAAGACACATTGGATAGGCAACAATTTAGGGCCCCTCTCTGAATTTCTGCACGGTGCCAAACCCCCAATAAATCTGTTATTTACTACTTCTGAAAAGATGCATAGGAGCCAAGAAGCTGTAGAGGAGTTTCTAAGCAGCAATAAAAGGCTAAAAATATTTACATAAGAACGAAGTGCCCAACTGTTTAACTGTATTAAGACTGAATTCTCCTGCCACTGCCAGCTAATAACATTGAAAAGTTCCCTGTAAGATGTATTTCCATGTTTATACAATGCTGTAACCCTGAAGCAAGTGACGAGAGACAAATTCTCCTCGCACTAAATTTTTATGCTCATTCCCTTACATTAGTGTCCTTTAGTTACAGAAAGTGGAACAAACAAACAAAACTTTATTACTGCTGGGGAAGTATAAAGGGCCAGTGATAGTATGAATTATTCTTGACATTGGGGTCCCAAGGAAGGGCAACAGATGGCAGAAATTTTTACTGAAGTTATTTGTCCATCAAAGTTCCTATCAGCATTTGAGTCCCAGCAGTGCGGCTGTTAAGAAGTCATCCAACTCACCAGCCAGCTGGTGAAAATCAGCACTGTAAAAGCCAACTGTATAGAAAACATACTTGTATTCAATTTGATCTTTTACACCATATGTCTTTTTCTACATAGCCTTTGATTTAATCCATATTCATTCAAAGTCATTCATCTCCTATCAAGTCATTTCAGGGAGAAGATTCCCGATTACATATTAGAGTACCTCCAAAGAAAAGTACCAAAACTCACTCGATAGCAGATAGTGTCAGGGACCTATGCACATCCATTCAGTTCTCTTTATTTCTGGGTAAGCCAATGGGTTTTCAGTAATGACACCTGCTGCTTAAGGCCTTTCTGGACTGCAAACTGGGTGAGATTTCCTTTATGAGAAAGCCTTTTCACAGACGCACTTGTCTCAAACTTTTGGGCAGGCCCTACCTAACTCCAATGTACTCTGTGAATCTAAACTTCTGAGACTTGGGTCCTTTGAAAAGCTCCTTGGATTTTTTTTTTTTTTCCTCTATCACAAATAGCCAAGATAAGGCAGAATTGCAGAGCTGCAGAACTGCTAAACGTAGACTCTTCGATTCTTCTTTCTTTGCCTCCCTCCCCAACTCCCAGACACCAGTGCCTTTTCTTTCTTTCTTTTTTTTTTTTTTGCCATTTATTATTTCATCTGAGAGCTCACAGTAATGTTTTCATGCTATAACTACACAATCTCTATGGAATTTTCCATTCTTCATGCAAGCTTCTAATTTGAGAAAAGGCAAAGTATACTCTGCTTAACTGGGACATAAATTCAAACTAAGGTTTTGAGATTTGATGGTGAACATGAACATTACAACATGACATATTTAATCCATGTTGACTTTATCCTTAATCACAGTGAATTAAGATGTATCATTATGTTACAAAGTAAATAGCTTTTAATTGAATTTACTTACAGCAATATATATATATATATAAATATATTGCATATGTACAATATGATATATATTGTGGAGTAAAACACTGTAGTACTGAAAGATATACCAGAAAACTAATTAACTTCACATTAAAAAGATGATGTTTTGCCTAAAAACATCAGTTAACTCATGTCAAAATGACACACTGCTGTTCCACTCTCTATGTTGGCTTAACATTTGTCAATTTAAAGCCTAAAAAATTTCATCTAAACAATCCCTTTTCCGTTTACTTCTTAAGTTGCTTTTAAATGGAATTTCTTAAGCTGTCAAGGTGTCATGCTTGTTCACGGCAATATTCTTTAGAAAGTACTGTTAATTTTTATTTAGTCATCTGTTAATGGGAATTTGGGTTTTTTCCACCTTGTGGCTATTATGAATAGTGCTCCTATGAGCATTCATCTACAAGTTTTTGTTTGAACACATGTTTTCAAATCTAGGAGTGAAATTACTCGGTCCTATGGACATTTTATGTTTAATTTATTGAGTAACTGCAAACTGCTTTCCAGAGTTGAAATATGGTCCACTAAGCAGCATTACCCCACAAAACAAACAGCCTCCATTTCCATGAATAGCAAGAATATTCCACTCTTTTAAATATTTGATCTAATGGTGATTTTTAGAATTTCTTTTTTTAAAAGCGCTGATTTCCAAGATCTATAAAGAACTTCTCAAACTCAACACCCAAAAAACAAATAAGTCAAAAAATGGGCAAAAGACATGAACAGACACTTCTCCAAAGAAGACTTACAAATGGCTAACAGACACATGAAAAAACGTTCATCATCATTAGCCATCAGGGAAATTCAAATCAAAACCACACTGACATAACAATAATAATAATAATAAAAAAACACACTGAGATACCACCTTACACCAGTTAGAATGGCAAAAATTGACAAGGCAAGAAACAACAAATGTTGGAGAGGTTGTGGAGAAAGGGGAACCCTCTTGCACTGTTGGTGGGAATGCAAGTTGGTACACCCACTTTGGAAAACAGTGTGGAGGTGCCTCAAACAATTAAAAATAGAGCTACCCTTTGGCCCAGCAACTGTGCTACTGGGTATTTATGCCAAAGACACAGATGTAGTGAAAAGAAGGGCCATATGCACCCCAATGTTCATAGCAGCAATGTCCGCAATAGCCAAACTGTGGAAAGAGCCGAAATGCCCTTCAGCAGATGAATGGATAAAGAAGATGTGGTCCATATATACAATGGAATATTACTCAGCCATCAGAAAGGATGAATGCCCAACTTTCACATCCACATGGATGGGACTGGAGGAGATTATGCTAAGTGAAATAAGTCAGGCAGAGAAAGTCAGTTATCATATGGTTTCACTTATTTGTGGAACATAAGGAACAGCATGGAGGACGTTAGGAGAAGGAAGGGAAAAATGAGGGGGCGGGGAATCGGAGGGAGAGCTGAACCATGAGAGACTATGGACTCCGAGAAACAGACCGAGGGTTTTGGAAGGGAGGGGGTGGGGGGATGGGTTGGCCCCATCGTGGGTATTAAGGAGGGCACGTACTGCATGGAGCACTGGGTGTTATACGAAAACAATGAATCGTGGAATCACTACATCAAAAACAAATGATGTATTGTATGGTGATTAACATAACATAATGCAATTAAATTAAAAAAAGAAAAACAAAAAAAGACTTTATTTATTTGAGAGAAAGAGAGAGTAAGAGAGAGAGCATGGGAGGGGGAAGGGTCAGAGGGAGAAGCCGACTCCCTGCTAAGCAGGGAGCGGGATGGATGCAGGACTCGATCCCAGGACCTCGGGATCATGACCTGAGCCGAAGGCAGTCACTTAACAAACTGAGCCACCCAGGCACCCAATTTTTATAATTTCTACTGTCAACCTCAAGAATTTTCAACCCCATTAAATAACAGTCTATGTTTTAAAACTTACTGCTTTCTACTCTAGGAGGACATGTAAAGCTAAATGTTAGGACACGTTATGATTTCCACTTTCCTATTTTCACTCAAGGTACTTGTTGGCACACCAATTCACTCTGTCACTATATGAGTTAATGTTATTTTCATAACTTTCTTTCATGGTGTTCAGCTTTCCCTTTGAAAACTCCCATTAACATTTCTTCTTGTTCTAAAATGAGTAGGCAGAAGTGTCAGCTCTCTGAGGAGGATGTGTTTGGCTGAACTAGAATTTTCCTCAGTTCCTAATCCAAGAGCTGTACTTTGAGAAAATGTCACAATTCATAAAAAGATAAGGTTTAATGAAATTGTCAGGTTGTCCAATCTGTATTTCAGATGGTTGGGGACAGTAATTCAGCAAATGAATTTTTATTTCTATAAATATAGGCTAATCACTTATGAAGTGTGATTAGTTACAATAAGATCTTTCATTTAATGAGTAATTATTTTGTGAAAAATGTAAATCTAAGTGCTACCTGCACTTCTCATTTTTATTCCTATTTAAGAGAAGAGATAGCAGAGGCATGGAGACACATAAGACACTTTCTTAAGATTCTGCCACTACTAAGCTAAAAGAGCTAGGATTTGAACCCACACTTTCTGAATGTGGCTTCCAACCTCTTTGCCAACCTTCTGAACTTCTATTAGAGCCCAATGTGGCAAGTCAATATTTTTGTGGGTGATAAAACTTTGCACATGCACTCAGTTACTCCTGGTGGAATGAATATACAAGAAGATGCATGGGGGCGCCTGGGTGGCTCAGTTGGTTAAGCGACTGCCTTCGGCTCAGGTCATGATCCTGGAGTCCCGGGATCGAGTCCCACATCGGGCTTCCTGCTCAGCAGGGAGTCTGCTTCTCCCTCTGACCCTCTTCCCTCTTGTGCTTTCTATCTCTCATTCTCTCTCTCTCTGAAATAAATAAATAAAATCTTTAAAAAAAGAAGATGCATGAATAATTGAGTGTATTAGCAAATGAGTTTTTAATGGCATATAGCATAACTGATATATTCTCATGCAAAAAATTAATTTTTAGAAAGAGATTTCCTATCGTGGCATGACACATTTCTGGAATATCTTGAAAAATGTGAATTCACATATTTAATTTTATCATTAACTTGGGACAGAGAAAAAAAATCATTGAGTTGCATGGAACCAGACCATCTATCTGTTATTGGCAGTCACTTTATTTTGAATGACAATACCAAGTGTCAGTAGGACAGTGTTTATCTTTTTTCAAGCTAACAAATTAAATAAAATGCAGTTTGATAGAAATATATATATATATACACAAAAGCATACAACATGTACATACTTTTTATTTTATTTCATATTTATACATGATATTTTGCTAAAAATTATACATATGAGGTTTTAAACTCCAGTGTACCCTTGTGTCTATCTGTTTAGTATATGGGCAGCTTGGTTTGATTTTCCTCAAAGCAACCATTACCGGTTCATGCCAACATATCTGTCTGCTACTAACAGGCACCATCAACATTCTGTTTCCTAAAATAATTTCTTAGCAAAAATTTAAACTCATTCTCTTATTTGTTATTACTCAATCAACAATCATTATGGCCAAGATAGCTGAAATTATCAGAGATTCTATTTGTCTTACTAATAATGGTGGTGCCTTACAGTGTCCTTCTGGACTTGTTTTCTGAGACTTAACAGAATAGAAGACAACCTTGGGCATTTTATGTACATGTGTGTGCGTGCATGTATGCACATATGCATGTGCATGATTTTGGAGCTTCCTAATCAGTAGGGGAAAAAAGAACACCTTTACTGTTCAGAGGATTTGCAATATCATTCACAGTCCCTTAGCTAGAAGAAGTTTTCCTTGGACAAGCAGAATTCCCTTCCTTATTTCATGTATAAGTTGAGTAAAAAACAGACTAAATAAAATAGTCTTTTAAAAAATTCTTCAATTAAGGGGAAAAGTTTTGATAAGATGTTTATCAATGTCAACTAAACCACACTGTCAAGAACTGAGGATCTTTAGACATTCTCAAGACATTTACAAGCATCACACAGTTGCAAGAGAATGCAGAAATAAATGTACTAAAAGATCAAATGGCATCAAAATCCTTTGGCTTGGATTTCCGCTTCTGGTCAAGTTAGAGTAACAGGGACCAGATTTAGCCTCATGGCTAAAAACTGAAGAAAATGGACAAAACATATGAAATGATGGTTTTGAAGACATTAGATACCTGTCAATGAAAGATACTGATCTCTGAGAAATTAGAAACAAATGAGGTGACTCCACAATTATTGCCACTTACTGTCTGGAAAGAGTTCCAGGCTACGACAAAGGATAAAGAAACCCTCACAAAACTAGGAGGTCTCTTTGAGTGGATGGGATGAAGCTGGGACTTCCAGGAGGCCAAGACAGCTAGAGTTCACAGGGCAGAGTACCAAACAGGAGAAATATACACAGAGAGAAAACACTGGAGACCGCCAGAGAGCTCCCTTCCAGGCTTCAGTGGAGTCTCGATCAGCTCTTACATGTGAGCAAACTACACATGATGAGGGAGAAAACTATGCAAAAAGATGAAAAGTAACAGCCACCAGAGCTCACACACAGCTGGGATAGTGCCTATTCTTGCCAGCCACTGTGGAAAACCTCATCATTCACAGGGCATCAGAGAGCATACTCAAAAGGGTTTTGACTCAGTAGTGGAGCAAAATTAGCCCTAGACTTAGCTGTTCTGCTTAAAACTCACAAAGTCTAAAAGAGAGATGCTCAAAAGATCAAGTTGCTTCCAAGTAAATTAACTGTGTCCCAGAACAAAGGTCAAGAATATTTATCAGCACAAAAATACCGAGCACTCAACAAGTTATAATTCACAACATCCGGCATCCAGTCAAAATTACCATTCATCCAAAGAAGCAGGAAAAAAAGACCCATAATGAAGAGAAAACTTAACTGAAAATGACCTGAAAGAGACACAGATGATAGAATTAATAGACAAGGACGTTATACCAGTTGTTATAATTGTATTCCATATTTTCCAAAAGGTAGAGGAAAGATTGACAAATTGTGTAGAGACATGAAAGATGTAAAAAGACCCAAGTCACACTTCAACAAGGTGTTGAATCACACAAAACAACAGTGTCTAAGGTTAAAAATATACACTACATGGGATTAACCACAGATTAGATATTGCAAAGGATTAGATTGGTCAATTTGACAATATAAATCATGTAATATGAATTACACAGGAAAAGGACTGAAAATAAAAAGAACAACATTAAAAATAATGCCTGAAAAATTCTAAATTTGATGAAAACTAAAAACCCATAATTCAAAGAAGCTTAACAGACCTCGAGAACAAGAAAAGTGAAGAAAATGATACCAAGGCACATCATAAACCAATTGCTCGATTTCTAAAAGCACTCCCTAATAACCCTTCTGTATGTTAATCTCCATCTCAGAGGGGGCCTCCCAAAGATGCTGACCTGAAATATGTACCAAAGTCCATATTAAAACGACCACTCTCTGAGGAGTAGAATGGAAGTATACATACACTTCTGCATTGCTTTATTTTTTTTATAGTGAGTATATATTTTTTAAATAATAAAAACCAGATTAAAATGTATAACTACTTTCTGTAGGTTATCTCTGGAAATGGCAAGAGGTTTAACATCTCCTCAAGTACAGCTTAGCGGCACATATTTTCGAGACCTAGTAATGCTGCATTAGCCCCAAATTTACTTTAGTGCTATTACAAAATATATTTTGTATATGATGGCAGATTGGAAAGCCATGGATTTCCTCTATCTTCAGTGCCGATGCTGATGTATATACAAGTTTTATGGATATACACATGATTACACAAGATTTTAAAATTCTTCATATTATATGTTTACACAGCTTACCTATATGTATGTGCTTACATGCTTACTTAATATCATAAGATAGTTTTGCTATGCAAGAAATTATATGAGAATAGAGAACTGTAAATTTGAATATGGTGTTGCTTTTATGAATACTGCATTTTGAAATGTCTGAACATATAATAAATTACCTTTTACTTTGCTTTCATCTGTCTTAATCAGTATTTTATGGCATTAAAAATTGGCCACAACTCAAATCTGCTTGACTGAAAATTGATACATGAACAATTTGAGGTAAAAATTTACCAAAATACTTTAGACTTGGTATAATAAACTCAATATTTCCTTGAGGTTATATATTTTATAAGGTTATATATATTTATAACCTAAGTTATAACCTCCAAAATCTAAAGACACAGCAAGTTGAAATTAAACTGTACACTGGTTATAATCCATATGTTGCATTTCCATTAACACAAACCATAAAAAGTCAATAAGTACCACCAATTAACTCTGCATTGTTTTGGCCTCTGGACTATCTCAGAAGGCATTCTGTCAATAGAATATATAGAAATATTGCTACATCACAATTGTCTCTAGGGAAACAGATCTGTAATTTTATCATGATGGATATTTCCAGCAACTGCATTATTGTTAAGTATACCACAAGTTCTCCTGTACAGGATTCAACATAAGGCAAAAACACACACTGCCTCAAAGCCACAGGACACCATGCTATAAGATTCTTCCCTGTATCACAGATTCAATTACACTTTGCAGTTCATCAGATAAACCAGTTAGATCTAGGCTAAGTCTCACCCTAACACAAATTGTCCACAGCACAGGCTCCCAACATGGTATTCTGATGATGTTCTAGTACGTGTAGTGATGACAACAAAAGTTGGGAATTATAAATTTCCATCATCCTTCACAACCTGAACTTAAAGAAGTTAAACAGTTGCAATATTGTGGCGAAGACAAAGACAGTTTGAAAAAAGAGATCTTAAAACCTTACCTTCAGATACCATTTGTATTTGGCATGTTCCCAATTCTCAGGGATTTGTGTCTTTTTGAGAAACTGTTCCGCCTCGGTTAGCCATTGATTGAGTATCTTCATATCATAATGAAACCGCCGCCATTTTTCCACAGATCTGTCAAATTGCCTAGAGGCAAAAAATATGGATCAAGAAAAATAAATGGATTATACAAATTACATGGACATAGCATATATATTATGTGGAGAAGGATATTATTTTGATAGTTTCTCATATTTGTAGATTTCAATTTCAATTAACAGAAATAAATTATACTGAATAAAAAGGATGAATTAAAAGGCTGTGATTTTTGTTTCAAAATCAAACGCATTTCTTGAATGAAACAAAGATAAAAATAACAATTATGGAGTATTAAGATTTTCTTCCCTATGAGCATATTTAATTTAAAAGATTCCAGGAATTTAAAAAATATATATTAGCATCTAATAAATTAAGTATTTTGCAGCTAGATATTCAATAACAACATATTTTTTGGATCAAAATCTAATTATCTGCACTAGGTGTTAAATGTAAATGGCGAATCACTAAATTCTACTCCTGAAGCCAATGTTACCCTATATGTTAACTAACTAGAATTTAAATAAAAACTTGAAGCAAAAAAAAAAAATCAAATTATCTCATGAAGCCTATCAATTTTCATATTACTTTTGATCCAAAAGAGTTTATGCATTAAGGTTCTCAAGCATCCAGGATAACAGATTTAACCAACTAACTGATCTATTAGTCTAAACCAGGTGATGAGTGTTATCTTCCTTTAATCTTCTTGTTTTGTTGTATCTGCTAATATTTTCAATTGGAATGCTGAAGGAACTCAGTGCAAGGTACTGTGTTAGTATTGCACATGGAAAGAATATTAAGAAGGAGGTACCTGGTCATGTTCTGGTCACAGAAGTGACTGAGGCAGAAACGAGCCAGGGTTGTATGTTGACCTTAAGACAGTTGCACATAAAAATCACCAATTAAATCAGTATCCTTGCGGGTGGGATCCTGACACTGGTATTTTTAAAAACACCCAAGTGATTCTAATGTATCGTCAAGGTGAAAAACATTCTATAAAGTAAGTTTTAAAGTCTTAAGGGTGTTATGAACTACTGGGTCTCCTGGGGCCTGTCCAAAAAGGTATTTGCTAGCATTAAACCAAAAGCCATCCTGAAAATTCCTGGCCGTGGGGCTGCCTCAGAGTCCAGGAACCTGTAGAAGTTCTCTGAGGTCTACTCTTAAGATGTAGTGGGTTATAGTTCTGAACATCTCGACATCTTTTCAGATCTCTACCCCCATTTAGGAAATTTAAATAATCTTAGAACTTAAATAATGCCCCAACTCCCTATTGTTTCAGTGGGAAAGGAATGGAATTAATGTTTCTTTAACAGTTACTATGATCCAGGCACTGGGCTCCATGTTTTTACTTATTTCATGGACTCCTACAACAACCCCTACAACATAACAATTATTATTCCCATTTTCCACTGGAGAAAAGTGAGAGTCTGAGCAGTCTGCCGAAAGGTAAACAGGAATAAAATGACAGAAAGGGGATTCTCAGATCTCTCTGGCTTCAGTGGTGCCTTTCATGGTCTTCCATGCTCTTTGGTAGGATTTCCTTTTTTTCAAGATGAAGTCTTACTAGCTTAATAATTCAAAGATATAGTTGTTGGGGTTTTCTTTCTTCTTCTTTATCATCTTCTAAATAATGTATCTACATCTACAATGCATTTTATCAGATACCACACTTGATAATTAACTATATTTTTCTTTTTTAAAGATTTCCTTATTTAATTTATTTGAGTGGGGAGAGGCACAGGGAGAAGAAGAGAGAAACTTCAGCAGACTCCACACTGAGCATAGAGCCCAATATGGGTCTCAGTCTCATGACTCTAAGATCAGGGCCCTGAGATCACAACCTGAGCCAAAACCAAGAGTCAGATATCTAACCAACTATGTCACCCAGGCACCCCAACTATGTTTCTTACTTTAAAAATACCTAAAACAGTATTTTGGTAGCATTAAAAAAGGCAGCCAATGGTAGCCAAAAGGGGTAGTCTTTAACTATAGATAGTTTAAAAATAAGAATTCAGCCTTTAATAATTAAAGGCATTCTAGGGTTGATCAAATGTGATATAACCATCAGCCACAAAATGATCTTGGAAACATTTTGCGTGGTGTAATGATAATTATGTTTCCATATATTTTCAGCACTATATAATACACAATAAATGACTTAAGAATACATCTTAAGAATTTACTCCCTTTCTTTTTAAGATTTTATTTATTTATTTGAGAAAGAGAGGAGGAGGAGAGGGAGAGGGACAAGCAGACTCCATGCTGAGCGCAGAGCCCAACATGGGGCTCGATCTCTAGACCCTGAGCACCAACTGAGCCACTCAGGTGCCCCAAGAATTTATCCCCTTTAAAAGAAAATTGTACATTCCTTATGTCTCATAGTGACTCACATCACGAGTCAAAATTTTTGTTAAGTGAGAAGCTAAAAAATGATGAGGCATAGTTGGTATTTTTCCATCTTGGTGAGACTACAGTTGATTTCAATTATCATTATTTTTTTCTATGTTGTAAAGTTTTTCTACAATGTGCATTTCATACTTTGATATTCAGAAAAAATACAGTTACTTGAAAATAATTTTAAAAGGCAGTTTCACACGTTAATGACTACTACCTCCAACTCTTCCTGCTACCACAGTTTGAGAAACAGGCAGAAGCTAACCAGAACACAGAAGAGTTGGCATTTGGTCACCATTTACCATTCCTCCACCTTTGTAGCAGCCATTGGTCCCCTTCTTACTTTGCTTTTCTTCTCCCTGATCCCACCACCAGAATTATTCTCTTGCCAACTCTTTTCAGCTACTGGCAGGTGACTGTTTTTCCAACATTTGTGCTGTAAATGCCAACTCTTCATTCCAGGCTGCTGCACAGACATGTCCCTCCAGCATTCAGAGCACTGGCAGTTACCACCTTCCACTAGATTCCACAAAACCTCCTTCCTCCCCAACCAACCCCTGTTCCTCTTCACAGATTATCTTTCCTCTAAATTCCCCCAAACAAGAAAACCATAAGGGCCCCTACAATTAATCATGGCACCCCTAGCTCTGCAAGACACAGCTGGAGGTAGGAAGAAAAGGGAAACATGCTATAGTCCCGGGCTCTCTATTTTCCATCCTTGTTCCAGGCCCACAAAAATGAGACAGGATGGATTTGTCAGCCACACAGGACTATCTGTGGTTCCCCATGCCCTGCTACTGCCTCAGAGCTCTGGGACTTGGCACATTAGTTCCATATTCTTGAAATGCCTTCTTGCCCTCTTGCAACCTTTTCCCCAACTCCTGCAAAGCAAACTTTTGCATTAAAAGACTTGGTTTGAACTACTTACACTGTGACTTTGTAAACATCTAAATCTAGAATATTCATTATAGACTGCAAGTGCTAAAACTTTGAAAACTGTAAAGTTGATTTAATTTTATTATTAAAATTAATGTTAAAATGAGTAATTCTATTAAAACAAAATATTAAAGTATAAAAGCATGCACTTTACACGTGATGGCATTTAATGTGAGTAATAATATTTTAAACTCCATTTCAAGCATCGCATAAAATTTTAGAATATACTTTTCAGCATTTTAATGTGCGTTGTTAACAGCAAAGTCTAAATCTATTCTTGAAATTACTATGTAAAATTTCATTTTTTATCATGACTGCTTTGAAACTTAGACCCTTTCCCACCAAAGAAATTCTGAATGAATAGATATAAATTTTGCTAGTTTTACAATGTTACATTTGTAAGTTTAATCTCTAATTAGTCACTAGGCTCCCTAAACTCCTCTCACTCCATTAACTGGACTGTCCAGGATTGAGGAAAAAGGCAGTAAGACCTACAAATACATAGAGATATTAAAAATACCATTCAGGAAAATAAATACAAGTGTTACCCTCTATGTTATTACTAGGGGAAAAAATGTTGTTGCTTTTTTCCCTGGCAGTAAGAGGAAGTGTAAAACCAACTAAATAAAGGACAAAAATGGCAGTATAAACATATGGATAATAAATCAAGTGATTTTAAAATTTTGCAAATATTAAAATTCTTATTCACTATGCAAGCAGTATTTAAAATTACACTGCTGCTTCATTTGTGTGCGGCGTAACTTACTTCCTGCTGTTCTAAATCAAGTTAGTCAGATTATTCTCAAGCATAAATTACATTTAGGGAGTAATTTAGGTACTTTAGGACATACTTTAACACTTTCAGGTCATTAAGGTGGTGCTCAATTCTATGAAATAGATTTAAATAAATAATATCCTAGTAGCCTTCTGACACATCCACTGTGGCTTTATACTTAAGTCAGCTAACTCAGCATTAGGCTGTTGGTTATTTTTTCCTACATATTTCATCTTTGATGAGATGAGTGGGAGGTACCTTGGCTAAAGCCTCGTGGTCCAAACTGTAGGTGCGGATAAAGTTAAATTACTTCTTTGTCCCAAATCATAGTACCTTACTCCTCCCTACCCACCCTCTTCCTCACTTTCCCAGTAATATAATTTTGTAGTAAAACCTAAGTATGTTAACAGTTAGAAAGGTTTTTTCCTACAGAACCTGACTTAAACTCTGAGAAGCTCTCCCATGGCTCCAACTCTGCCCACCTCTCTTATCTCTTTTTATTTTTCTCTCCTAAGTCACTGCCCCAGATTTCCAGGCTAAAGTGTGTCCTCTGGTGTCTATTTTTTTTTATACTGGACCCAGGTCCACTCATGTATAACTGACCGTCTCACTGCACTCACTCACTGGATACAGGCTTCTACCTGAACCCACGACCTCATCTTTTCAAGCAGACAGAGCCCAGTGGTCACACTGCCAAGGTTGGAATTCTGGCTTCATCATTTACTGTATGGCCTTGGGCAATAAGGGACCTCTCTGAAAAGTAAGTATGAAAGTAGTACCTACCTCCTCCTAAAGGTTAATTGTGTGGGTGAAATGAATGAAAGTATTTAAATTTCTAAGAAAAGTATCTGGCAGTGTTTGACAAACAGTTGTAGTAGTTATTGGTGTAATCGTTCTGCCTCTATTTGGCTTAGGTTTTCAAATGCAAATCAAATCACCAATATAGAATCCAAGACATGTCAGTGTCTCTTTGGTGGGAATAAATCATTAGCCAGTTTATGGAAGTTGAATCATTACTCTAGCATAGAATCCATGGTGGACCACATCTGACCCTACCCATACTATATATATTTTTGAAACACCTTTTATTGTGAAACAATATAGAGAAGGATACATTCAATCCCATGTTACCATCACCAAGGCCAAGAAATAAAAAAAAAAAAAAAAATTCCAGTAGCTAGGACCCCTCCTGAACTCCCTCTCAGTCACTACTCCATCCTGCCCCCACAGTGTAACCTCCCCATATACATATAACAAGGGATGTCCTGTGTCTCTGTGTCTGGTTATCCCCATAAGCCTAACTTCCACGGTAATCATTCCCTTAGAACCTTGTAATTTATGTAATTTAAATATACATCCCTAACACTGGAGTTTGGTTTGTATACTCTTTTGAACTTTTTATAAACGCAACCATATAATATGTGTTATTTTGTGTGAGGGTTTATTAGCTCAATATTACACTCTTTTTTTTTTGCCTTTTTTCCCAAGGTTATACTTTTAAGATTTTTATTAAAAATTGTTCAAATTTAATTAATTAAAAATGTTTCTTGGGGCGCCTGGCTGGCTCAGTTGGTTGAGCATCCAACTCTTGATTTCAGTTCAGGTCATGATCTCAGGGTCCTGGGACAGAGCCCTGCATCAGGCTCCAGGCTTAATGGGGAGTCTGCTTTGGGATTTATCTCCCCCCCCAATAAATAAATCTTTTAAAAATGGTTTCTTATTCATTGTTGTATAATATTCTTCTGTGTACTTTTTTAAAAACTGTTAATAAATATTTAGATTGTTTCTAGTTTGAAGCTATTATACTGCTGCTATGAACATTCCTGTACCTATCTCCCGGGATGTGTGCAGAAGCATTTCTGCGGACCTAGGACTGAAACTGATGAGCCACAGGTTACGTACATCTTTAATATGACAAAATACTCTCATATGGTTTTCACTCCTAGCATAGTAGCATATGACAGTTTACACTCCTCTTTATAATTTACAGTGTAAATTATACATGGCTACATGGCAGTGTATGAGAATTCTAACAGCTCCATATTCTCACCATCATGTGGTACTGTCAGACTGTTAAATTTCAACCACTCAGGTCATATATACTGATATTTTTGTTTTATTTGCAAGTCCCTGACTTCTAATGGGGTTGGCAAATTCCTTCTATGTTTATTGGCTATTTGGATTTCTCATTTTGTGAAAGTGACAAAAGTCTTAGTGTTAATGTGCAACATTAAACGCATTTGCTATATACTATAAAGTGATCATTCCATAAACACCAACCAGACCAAGATATAAAAACAATTGTCAGCAATCCATAAGCCCTCTCTGTGCCCCTCCTCACTTTTCAAGAACTTCTCTCAATTTTCTATCATTGCTCTTTCTTAAAGATTTGTAGGAAATCTTTGTAATTATGGATGCACACACTTCATCAGTTATATGTGTGTTCCAAGTATCTCTTCCTACTCTGTGGCTTTCAGTTTTACTTTCTCAATGTTGACTTTTGATGTACAGAAGTTATTAATATAGAACATAGTCTACTCTATTATTTTTACTTGTGATTAGTGCTTTATACATATATTTAAGAAATATTCCTCCAACATTCATTAACATATTCTCTTTTGTCATAAAATATCCAATATTAACATATTTTCTTTTGTTATAAAAGTCTTATTAATTCACTTTTTTCCATTTAGATTTATAATCCTCCAGGGTTTTATTTTCATGTATGATCTAGGATGTGTGTATGTGTATATATATGAACATGCGGACATACTAGTTCACATGTACATATACATAATTTTCTAAATAGGAGATTCTATTTTATTTTGTAAAGTAAGACATACATTTGGAACAAAATAATGATGTACAGTGGAAAATAAAAATGTGTGCAGTGAAAAGTAAGTCTCTCCCACTTGACTCCCTCAACTCAGCTAATTCTGCTCTCATTGTAAATAAAAATTTTAAAATTTGAAATATTTCTAGAGCAGGGAAAAGGAATACAAATACATAGGTAAAAAATAATAGCTTTTTCATTCAGTTTTATTATTTTCAGTATATCCACTGTTGATATTTTTAAAGTTCAGAACTGACGTTTGGGGCACCTGGGTGGCTCAGTCGTTAAGCGTCTGCCTTCGGCTCAAGTCATGATCCCAGGGTCCTGGGATCGAGCCCTGCGTCGGGCTCCCTGCTCCGTGGGAAGCCTGCTTCTCCCTCTCCCACTCCCCCTGCTTGTGTTCCCTCTCTCACTGTGTCTCTCTCTGTCAAATAAATAAAATCTTAAAAAAAAAAAAAAAAAGGACTGACGTTTTATTTTGTGATACCTTAGGATGGTTCTAAGGCTTCAAGCCAGTTTGGAATGGTACTTTGCTTTTAAGTTTTTCACAGTGGTTATACTTGAGTTTCCAAACCCATTCTCATGCCTTTATTCCCTCTCTCCACTGCTGAAATCTTCCATATTTTGTTTCCCTTGTTTCTCATCCTGTGTTCACTTATTGCCATATGAGTCAATAGAAAAGATGGACTTTATTTGCATTGCATCACCAACATCAACACTTAATGTGATCTCTTTCCAATCACAAGGGACTCTTTGGTCATGCTTAAAAGGAGGCAAGGTATTTTTTAACTCAAAAAGAAATCCTGTTATTGTAGGTGAACCTCTTGGATTTCCTGTCTGAACATTTCCCTACAGAATCTCCTTAACTCTTAAAAGTTCAACTAACATATACAGCAGGGGTTGGCAAACTTTCTTTATAAAGTTCTCATGAATAAGTATTTCAGGCTTTGTTGTCCTTGCACTCTTTGCCACAACTACCCAACTCTGACACTTGAGCTCCAAAGCAACCACACGCTGAACAGAAGCAAATGGGTTTGGCTGGGTCCCAATCAAATTCTATTGACAAAAACGGGTGTTGGGCCAGACGCAGATTTGACCTACCCTGCATCTACAAAGTGATTACCACACAGTTCTAGGTTCTGGCCTTGACCTGAGCTCTTTATTGAGCTGTTTTGTGGAACCTCAAACGTGACGTTACCAATTCCTCATTTTCTCCGCTGAATCTGTACTTGTAAGTTTAGTTAATGATTTCCAAGCTGGAAATCTGAAGGTCATCCTTTACTCCTCCCTTTCTTTCTCACCATGCTTGTCTCTAGATCCCACCAGTCCTAACCCAGATATGACTCTTGAATTTGGCCTCTTTGCTCTAGCCCCACTGACACGGCCTTTCTTGAAAGCCCCTAATACCTTTTCCTCTCTGTATGTCAGCTCATCTCTCCCTACCTCATTTTCTCACAATTCTTTCATCTATGTCCACACTGCCATCCCCTTTTCCTTTTTGGTGCCAACACAGAAACTCACACGGATCACAATGTATACTACACTTCAAGATATTGAATTATCTCAAAACTTCCATAACAATCCAAATTCTGGTTTTATCTGGGCCTTTTGCTATATGTTAGACTGTCACCCCTCTATAATGTCACTTTATTCTGTGAAGCCTGCCTCCCCTGAAATAAGTTACTCTTGTAAGACAGGTTTCCTGCATTCTGCAAAACCCTCTATTAACATTCTACTTCAGGTTCTACTTATGTGTTTACAGAGGTATCTTTGCCAACAGAATGTGAGCCTCCTGTAAAAAGGAATGTGCCTTATTCACCTTTGGATTTCTGGCACCAAACAATGTTCCTGGAACATAAGTATTTAAAATATTTTTTAAACGAATGAGTGGACAAAATAATTCATGAGTAATCTGCATGGGTTCCTTATATCTTCCATTTAGGAGCCATGAGGCTTGTGTAATCCATTTTACATCTCTGAATCCAGTTGTCTCATAAATAAAGCAAGGATAATACTGCTACATTACATAGCAGTTTGATGAAGATGAAAGTACACTGTAAGCTATAAATAATAATATTTTAGTATTTTGTTATTAACAACAACCTATGGTAATCTGAACATTTTATAGCATTGAAACAAAATTTAGAATTAAAAAAAAATCTCAATCTAGGGGCACCTGGGTGGCTCAGTCGTTAAGCATCTGCCTTCGGCTCAGGTCATGGTTCCAGGGTCCTGGGATCAAGCCCCACATCGGGCTCCCTGCTCCGTGGGAAGTCTGCTTCTCCCTCTCCCACTCCCCCTGCTGTGTTCCCTCTCTCACTGTGTCTCTCTCTCTGTCAAATAAATAAATAAAATCTTTAAAGTAAAAAAATTTAAAAAACCTCACTCTCTATCAGAAAGCATCTTGCAAATAAGTCAATACATTTCCAGAGATTTGCAGCTCTCACTAATAGAAAACATAAAATGACTTCTAAATAGATAGTTTAGGAAGCTCAACACTATCCTACAAACAATTTAATACACTTTGCAAAAATTTCCAAGGACTAATTTAAGTATGAGGATACATAATTACTTAAGAACTATGACTTTTAAATGGGAGTGTTTCAGACTAAAGTGATATTGATAAAAGTCACTTCATACCAAAGAATTCAACAGTGTTAATTTTTTGTTAACTATCTAGTTAATTTATTGATAGTGTCACTTTAAAAGTAATAACTGTAGTGGCATCTGGCTGGCTCAGTCAGTACAGCGTGTGACTCTTCATCTCAGGCTTCTAAGTTTGAGCCCCATGTTGGATGTAGAGATTACTTAAAAATAAAATCTTTAAAATAATAATAATTATAAAGTTAGATAAATGCTAATGACATTATTTGTAAGGACTCACAAACACTTCAGATTATCAATAATATGTAAAAAAATCTTAAAATTTTTTAGATTTCTAAAGTGTTTTTTAAACTTTATTGATCTCTTGGGACACCTGGGTGGCTCAGTCTGTTGAGCATCTGCCTTCAGCTCAGGTCATGATCCCAGGGTCCTGGGACTGAGCTCCGCATCTGGCTCCCTGCTCAGTGGGGAGCCTGCTTCTCCCTCTGCCTGTCCCTCTCCCTGTTTGTGCTCTCTGTCTCTCTCTCTCACTCTCTGACAAATAAATTTAAAAAAAATCTTAAAGAAAATAAACTTTACTGATCTCTCATTGGGCATGCATCTCTGAATGGGACCTAAAATGGGTACTGTTATTAGTCCCTTTTTCCTACAAGTAGGCAAATCTATGGAGGAGGTGGTGAAAACAGAAAAGCCTCATCAATAAACCTGAGTCATCTTAAATAAGTGAAGTATACAACACAAACTCACACATTCAAATATGTGGAAATGTATACACACAAATCAGAATTTGACCTAAGTACATATAAGAGGTTTTTTTTTAAGATTTTATTTGTTTATTTGTCAGAGAGAGAGAGAGAGAGAGAGAGAGCACAAGCAGTGGGAGTGGCAGAGGGAAAGGGAGAAGGAGACTTCCCGCTGAGCAGGGAGCCCGATGTGGGATCCCAGGACCCTGGGACCATGATCTGAGCCGAAGGCAGACGTCTAACCGACTGAGCCACCCAGGCGCCCCCTATGTACATATAAGAGTTTTAGAGGCCTTTATTAAGCATATTATTTTGGCTTACTAACAGACACCATAAACATCTCTGGGATAAATTCATAAGTATTCAAATACGTAGGAATCAGTATCTTCACCAACACCTGACATCTGATTATTTAATTAGCTAATTATAAAAAGAAAAGCAAAAGTGTCTCTGATATTACTAATGTCCCTGGTATTACATAGATCTCCTTTGCCTTTCTCTTTTATAAACATCTTTGTCATAGTACCAAGTCCTAGCAGACCAATGACAGTGTAAAGGGTGCAATATTTGACAGTTCTGTCATGGTGGGAAAACATTTAGGGTATGCTATTCCTGCACTGTTTCTGGGAAAAAAAAAAACACAATGTAAGATTATGCTAATATTAACCTAAAAATTATGCAATTTCAATGTCTTGATTTGGCACAATTAGCACCCTGTAAAATACCCAAAGTAGCAGAAATAGTTTGCTATTAGTGAGCTGTAATGTTACCTTTTATATTAGGATCTTTTGGAGAAATCAACTAAAGAAATTGAGTCAGCAATTTAAATTTATTAAGTTTAAGTCACATTCTTTCTGAGGATGTGATATATTCATGGATCTCCTCTACAAAATGTGAGCATTTAATTTACATATCTCCCAGTATATAGTTCAAATAAAGATGGTACCATGTTTGATATCATGGCTCTTAATCTTATTTTTAATTTGCTGGCTAGAGAGAATATTCTAAGTAAGGATGTCTTTCTCTTCATTCAGCCACAAACATGTAACTGACATAGGAACTTTTACCTACAAACAGCAACAAAAGCAGTCACAACCACAGATATGTGCTAAGCACCCTATGAAGTTCTTCAGATTCCATACAGTATTTAATATTTTCACAACAGCTTACGGTAGATACTACTATTATACTTTACAAATGAGAAAACTGAGACGTTGGGAGGCGAAGTAACTTGTATATTTCCAAGCGGGAATCCAAGGCAATACTAGAGGTGAATAACACTACTTAACAGTGTATTTTTTTAAGTGTCATTAGAATTAGTAAGTGATACATTATCTCAGGGAAGACAAGAAATCCTACTTTTCTAACACGCTGTCCCCTTGGGCATCAATCATATTGTTACTCTTTAGTTCCACACCTGTATTTCCGAGGATCATGAATCTTTCATTTAAAAAGTAAAGGATTTAGGGGGGCTGGGTGGCTCAGTCAAGCGTCTGCCTTCGGCTCGGGTCATGATCCCAGGGTCCTGGGGTAGAGCCCTGCATCAGGGTTCCCTGCTCAGTAGGGAGCCTGCTTCTCCCTTTCCCTCTCCCTCTGTTGCTCCCCCCCACCACTTGTGCACTCTCTCTCTCAGATAAATAAAATCTTTTTTTAAAAAAAGTAAAGGATTCATAAATGACCTGACCTCCAGTTTAAGTGGGTTTTTTCCAAACTAACATTTCTTCCTTCTAGTCACTTCTCATTATATATCATAACCCTGCACACCACATCCTCCAGTCAAAAGGAATTTAACTCAATATTGCATGAACATCTTTGACGGTTCCTCATATTTGTTGTTTACTTGTTTTCTTCATAATATTCATGTAAAAATGTTATTTCTCCTGATTTTCTGTCCAGATATAAGTTCCTCCAAGAGAAGCTTTCTCATGCTCTTAATTAGAAATAATCCATCCTCTCTGTACTTCCACAACACTCCTTTTGTCCTGCTTTAAAGAATTTATTCCATTCTGATTTATAGTCATATCATTACCCTCAAATGATAGCAATTGCTCTCTAAGGGTAGAAACTATGCTGAATCACCAGTTTTACCTTCTATATAACAAGTACTCATAAATACTGTTGGACTTAATTTTTGCACATTCAAAATTAACTTAATTAATTTTAATGCATACAATTGATATTCATTTTTGAAGGACTATTATACCTTTTGATAGGAAAATGTTCTGTAGATTAGAAATCCCACACTATCATCTTGCGAAAGTGGAGACATAGTTTTCAATTTGAAGTAAGTCATAAAACAAGGAGGTTGCGTAGCATATGAAATATGAAGATAGGCAAACATGAGTTAGAAATTCTGCTTTCTTGCTTTGTAAAATTCAGCAAGTGATTTAAATTTGATTTCAGAATTCTCATTTGGGAAATAGGCATGACAATGGGTTGTTTTAAGGATTAGGAAAAATATACTCAAGGTTGTGAAGCTGAATCACATAGTAAGTGCTCAATGTTCGCTATTACAATAATCGTTAATAGACATATAATTATATATGATATATAATATATAAATGCATATAATTGCTATATTTCTAAAACCATTTAACTGAAAAATATATATTCATATAGGAGCCTTTTCAATATATAACTATCAATGAGGAAAATCTGTACAACTGCTTCTATACATTTTCTCACGCACAAACAAATAGAATGGTGTCTGCAGGTAGACCTAGCATTCTTGTCTTTTAAGAGTCGAACAGTCATGATGGGTATACTGATTTTACTACTATTCTAACTGAGAAAACTGAAACTACTATAGCACATGCAGCTGTATGTCTTTCCTCGTTTCTTTCCGAATGAAGGAGGACAGTACATCTGATCTGGTCACAATAAATTTAACTTCAATTTTTCTGCTAAAGGAGAATGAGAGGGGGAAAAAAAACATTTTATTTCAAACTGGAGGGTGAACAGATTTTGATCCTCAGGGCTAGTAAGTCATTTTCTTCTCAAAAGTGTTAGTAAAATATAAATTCCAAATATGCAGAGTAAGATTTTAAAAATATGACATTCTGCTTCTTAGGCTGCCAAAATGTTCATTTCCTCCATAGGCTGTCGCAGCAGATCAAAACACACCACTTGAGGTCAGCTTATAAAAGTGTCTCTTTTTCACTTGGGGGCTTATCTCTTTTGACCATGATTAAATGTAAAGATTAAGATCACTGTGTATCTTAGAATATATTTGGTATGAGAGCACAATAACACAAATATAAAAATAAAATTGAAACAATTAACTTTTTACTTAGCTTTATTCTACATGGGCAATTCTATTTTCTCTCTTATACAGTTTCACTGGGACCAGTACCTTCTACAAGACTGCTTTTCCTATTAAGATAGTTATAATTAACAAGAGCCCACACACGCAGAACTGTTATCATCTACCATATTAATGAACATACACAAGCTATTATTTTTCTCAATGTTTACTACATTCTATTTTATTGAAACCAATCTCGAAAGTTGCAGAATTTAAAAAATAATAACAACAGTGACTTCCATAATTGTCAATTAATTCTAAAATAATTTTCCAAAGAAAGAAACAATATTCCCATTTTACTATTCTAAGTTGGTCTTGGAACATGAAAAAACAGTATTACCGGAGAAAGAATGAACTCAGAAGCATCAAGTGGTGTTAACAGAGAACTAGTGCTGAAATCACACCAGAGTAACCTTTCAATTAGAAATAGAAGGAGAAAATATCTAGGCCATCAGAGGTTGTATGTAGTAAAGAAAATAAGAACTATCTTCAGTGGCCATCACTTGTTTTGCTGAGAGGTGCACTCAGAAGTCAGAGGGGACATTTCCAAAGGACTTTCTTACAAAATTAGAGAAGCAGTAATTAATTTCAAGGCAGATTTCTGGTTCTATCTATCTGAGAAATAGATAATAAATGAATTAAATATGCCTGGGGTCCCCTATCAGGAGTATGGCTGTGATACTTTTTTCATTGTATCCGGTGAACCGTTGGTGAAGGATTTCCCCACCCCCACTCCCCAGCATGGATGTACCTGCAGGAGCAGGCCAGTTGCAGGCTGACGCCATGTAGGTAAGACATCTTCCCTTCAAATTCACTGAACTAAAATCCGACCCAACTCTAGTAAGTATAAGTCAAGAAAACTTTAATCATAGCTGACTTACCACCTTATGAATAAATATCATCATAAAAATCAGGCCTCTTTTGCTATTTTACATTTCATCTTATTAAAACACAAGTACATGAGGGAAATATTCTTGGCATAAAACCACTATATTCACTAATTTTTTTTTCCTTTCTTACACCTGAAGGCACATGTCTAAACCTGTAGGGGTTACTTTATTATTTAATTAGAGCTGATTCTTTTCTACCATTTTAGGTGTTTCATCTGAAGTTTGATTAACATCAGTATAGGCTGTGCTCTCAGGCAAGTAAATACAGCTTCTGCAGAAAGAGAAATGAGAAATGAGCAGAGCAAAATGTAAAAAAAAAAAAGAAAGAAAGAAAAAGAAAGAAAAAAAGGATTTTAAAATTCAGAAAAACAAAATGTGTAAAGAAATAGAACCTCTAAAAAATAAAATATCAATGTTCAAAGCCAACCAGAAATACTTCATAAATGTGTATGAAGTATTTGGTATTTGCTCATTTTATTTAGCAATATTAATTCATTCCTTTAATAAACATTTATTGAGTGCTTACTATTGGGGCTGTCAGTGTGTTAAATTCAGGGGGTATACAGATGAAAGAGATACTATCCCTGCCAATGAGAAACTCAGTTTACTGTGCACATTAAGTACTGTAATGAGGGTATGTACCAAAATTGTAGCATAGGCTGTACTTGCCCAGCACACATCCCCGTGTCTTTCCATTTCAACATACACTGGCTAAATTTCCAAATGCCAGCACTTAGATTTCTTTGCCTGAGAATTCCTTCTGGCTGCAGGGGTCTGTTTTGCTCACCTATATGGCAAGACAAAACTGCTCAGGAAGAAACACTTCAGGGAGAAGCTCTCCATCAATGATTGATGGGAGTTGTTGTATAATTACCGCCGCGCATCTGGCACCCTCAAGTGGTAGAACTCTGAGGTCTGTGTTTTACACTTTCGCCCACAGTTTCCTCAGGGGGATTAAGCTCCAGATACCCAAAGCGTTAACTGGGTTGAAAACACACTTCTTAATGGCTTTCTCCTGCTCCCTGTGTCACTTCCCTAAGATGTCCCCTGTACCTCCCAAATAACCTACTTGGACTAGAGTTCTTTCCACAAGGTCTGCTTTTGGGGGAATCCAAATGAAGATAAAAAACCAATGCTAGTATAAAAGAGTGTGGATTAATTCTATCCTAAAGGAATGTGAGAGTTGGGGAAGGGAGGTGTTAGGGAAAGTCACTGTAATAGACTAGGCTCTAGAAGGAAGAGCAGAGGTATCTCAGGCAGAGAAAGGAGGAAGGGCATTGTACGAAGCAGAGCCAGCATGCGTGAAGGCTTAGACTAGTGGTTCTACAATTAACACCAATAACCTGGAAGCCTTGTTTAAACAGATTTGTGAGCCCCACTTTCAGCATTCCTAATACTATAAGCCCAAGAAGTTTTATATCTAACAAGTTCCCTGGTGATGCTGATATTGCCTGGTATGGAGACCACACTTTGAGAATGACTAGCATGGAGGGAATGGCCAAATGATAGGTGGGCAAGAGGAGTGGGTTGAAAATTATTAAGACTTAGGAATATCCTGTGACATAAACTTGCTCTTTTGTAGTTCATTATTGCTAAAATTGTTTATTGCAAAAATGAGTATCAAATGAATTTTCTAAGTATATTTTTAAAGTTACATAATAAAATAAGTAACAAAATCCTTGGAGAAAGAACATATACAGGGACTATTTCTTACACGCTTTGTGGCATGATCTCTCAGGCTCTATTTTCTGCCCAAATTTTGCATATATGTAACCTATAATCCCTATTTCTCATGAACTCTATGACTGTCAGTTTGGGAGCTACATGCTTCTCACAGGCTATGGGCATGGGCCACAACATAACTCACTGGTTCAACAACTGGCCGGTAGGGGCAGCAGTGCTGAAAACATCCATGACCACAAGAAACCAGAAGGCACGAGTTGTCTCTAGCTGCTTTCAATTATAAGAGAATATTGCATTTTGTCCTTGAAAGACAGGTTTAGTTATGTTGGGTTAGGAAAAGACAGATGGATTATTCTGGTTGTCTTTCTGTTCTACACATGTTGCAAATATATCATATATCAGATGAAACCACAGCAGAAGCTAGAAGTCTAATTAAAGCTCTTGTGTGATTTTTGGGAAAAACTTCCTCCCATCCAGTTATTTAATACATCCATCACTTCACATACTTACACATATTTTGTTTTATGGTGATAACATTTAAGTTATACTCTCTTAGCAAACTTCACATATACAATATGGTATTACAACTATAGTTACCATGTTATACATTAGATCTGGAGATCTTATCCATCTTATACCTGAAAGTTTATTTTTTTTTATGTAATTTCAATTAGCCAACATATAGTACATCATTAGTTTCAGATGTAGACTTCAATAATTCTTCACTTGCATATAACACCCGGTGCTCATCACATCACGTGCCCTCCTTAATGCCCATCACCCAATTACCTCATCCCCTCCCCACCCCCCTCCAGCAACCCTCAGTTTGTTTCCCAGAGGTAAGAGTCTCTCATGGTTTGTCTTCCTCTCTGACTTCTTTCCATTTTGTTTTCCCTCCCTTCCCCTATGATCCTCTGTGTTGTTTCTTATATTCCACATGAGTGAAACCGTATGATAATTGTCTTTCTCTGATTGACTTATTTTGCTCAGCATAATACCCTCTAGTTCCATCCATGTTGATGTAAATGGTAACTATTCATCCTTTCTGATGGCTAAGTAATATTCCATTATTATACCTGAAAATTCAAACCCTCTTACCAATCTCTCCCTATTTCCCCCACCCACCCCCAGCCACTGACAACCACCAATTTCTGTGTTTCTATGAGCTTGACTTTTTTTTTTTTTTTTTTTTTTAGATTCCAGATATAAGTGATATCATGCAGTATTTGTCTCTCTCTGTTTGGATTATTTCACTTAGCATAATGCCCTTGAGTTCTGTCCACATAATCACAAACAACATGATTTTCTTCTTTTTTATAAATGGGTAATATTCTATTGTGTTTGAGTGTATATATATCACATATTCTTTATCCATTCATCCACCGACAGACATTTAAGTTGTTTCTATATCTTGGCTGTTATGGAAAATGCTACAATGAAGATGGGGGTGTAGATATCTCCTCAAGATCGTGACTTCATTTCCTTTGGATATATAGCCCAAAGTGAGATTTATGGATCATACAGTAGTTCCATTTTTAATTTTTAATAGTAATTAGTCTGTTCAGATTTTCTCTTTCTTCATGATTCAGTCTTGGTAGGTTGTACGTTTTTAGGAATTTCTATTTCTTCTAGGTTGTCCATTTTGTTGGCATATAACTATTTCCGCTCTGATCTTTGTTATCTCCTTTTTTTCCTAACTCTAGACTTTGGATTTCTTTGTTCTTCTTCTGCTGGTTCCTTAAGGCATAAAGTTAGATTCTTTATTTGAGATCTTTCTTTTTTTCTTAGTATAGAAATTGATAACTCTGAACTTCTCCCTTAGAACTGTTTTTGCTGCATTCCATAAATTTTGTTATATTGTATTTCCATTTTTATTTGTATCATGACTTTTTTTTTTATTTTCTCTTTGACCCATCAGTTGGCAGTAGCATGTTGGTTAATCTCCACATATTTGTGAATTTTCCAGTGTTCTTGTAATTGATTTCTAGTTTCATACCATCATGGTTGGAAAGGATGCTTGATTGGATTTCAGTCTTCTTAAATTTATTGAGACTTCTTTTGTGGCCTAGCATATGATCTATCCTGGAGAACGTTCCATGTGTACATGAGAAGAATGTATTCTGCTTCTGTGGGATGGAATGTTCTATAAACGTCTGTTAAGTTGATCTGATCTAAGATGCAGCTTAAGTCTAATTTTGTTTTATTGATATTCTGTCTGGATGATCTATCCTTTGTTGAGAGTGGGATATTAAAGTTCCCTACAATTACTGTATTGCTATTTCTCCCTTCAGATTTGTTAGTATTTACTTTATATATTTAGGTTCTTCCATGCTGGGTGTATAAATATTTACAAATGTATATCCTCTTACTGGATTGACCCCTTTTATCATTATATAATGACTTCCTTTGTCTCTTGTTACAGTCTTTGGCTAAAAGTCTACCTTGTCTGATATAAGTACAGCTATGTTTTCTTTTGGTTTATTTTTGCATCAAATGTCCTTTTCTTCCCCCTTTACTTTCAGTTTCAGTATATGTGTGTCCCTAAAGCTGAAGTGAGTCTCTTGTAGACAGCATATAGTTTGGTCTTGCTTTTCTGTTGTTGTTGTTGTTGTTGTTGCTGCTGCTGCTGCTGCTGTTGTTGTTAATCCATTCAGCCACTCTATGTCTTTCAATTAGAGAATTTAGTCCAATTATATTTAAAGTAATTAGTGATAGGGATGGACTATTGCCATTTCGTTAATTATTTTCTGGCTGTTTTGTAATTCCTTTGTTCTTTTCTTTTTACCTTGCTTTCTTCCTTTGTGATTTGATGATTTTCTCTGGTGGTAAGCTTTGGTTTCTTCTCTTTATCTTTTGAGTATCTACTATAGTCTTTTGCTGTAGTAGCAAAACTCTAACCCTTAATCAAAGTTCTTGAATAGGAGAGTGAAACAGTCAGGATTGAAATCTAAAAAAATGATTTTGTAAGCTTTGGAGAGGAATTACTAGCTGGTGAGAGGTTAGAATGGTGGTTTTCAACATTGCTGCATGTTGGCGTCACCTGAGAAGTTTAAAACAATTTGCAAGAGTTTGATTTAACTGATCTAGGATGTTGTCAGGGCATCAGGACTTTCAGCTAAATTTTTACTGTGAAAATTTTCAAATGTACAACAAAATTGAAAAAAAATATAGAGAGAATGCCTGTATACTTCTTATGTAGATTCCATCATGAATATTTCATTAACTTATTTACCCAACTATATATCTCTTTATCCGTCCATCAACTGATCGTATATTTTGATGCATTTCAATGTAAATTACAGACATCAATACAATTCAGCCTAAAAGCGTCAGCGTGCATATCAACAAGTAGAGTTCAGTATTTGCTTAGAGATTTTTTTTCTTTGTGAGCACTGAGACTTATACAAATCTCCCAGATTATTCTAATGTTCAGCAAAAGATATATGTAGATCATTGGATTAAAAAAAAGTAGGCAGCATAATGATTGTTATTTTTGTTATTATTATTCAATGTATTTGCACTTTCTTTACATTACGGCTAATTCAAGTAATAACTATGTAAGGGAGTTATTACTTATAGAGAAGGAAATAAGACTGAGGGATTTTAAATAATTTTCCAGTGTTCACATGGCAAGGGCAAGATAGAGTCAGTATTCAAATCCCAGTTTTGGTTGATCTTATAGAAGACCATATCTTTTTTTCATTTTTCCACATGCATCTAAGGCTATGGGGGTGAAAATGGGAAGGAGTAGTTTAATTAAATATTTAATTTGTAGGATGCTCAAAACAATTTTGAAGGGGAAAAGGAAAAATAAGGGAGTATCATAATTTTCCAACTTTTTCTAATAACCGGTTGAAAATGATTATTTTGTACAATGGCAAATAAAAGTGATCTTCACTTTGTTTTTATTTTGAGTAATCATTCTTCTTCAAATACCTTAACATGGATTTTTAGTGTAATGATATCTCTTCCTTCAGTTTGCCATTAAGTGGCTTTTGTTTTTGTGTTTTTTAATAACACTCTTTTCCTAACACTCTTTTCTCAACACTCTAACAATGGTGTCACTGCATTAAAAAAAAATTGAGGAAAATATTCTCAAACTATAAAAGAGTAGAGAGAAAAAAATCTGCCATAGTAGTCCACCCTAACACAACAACTGTCGGGGTAACAGTTAATATCTAATACAGTTTCTGAGGGTCAAGAATCCAGGAGTGGCTTAACAGAGTAGGATTGGCAGAGCATATCTCACAAGGCTGCAGTCAAGCTGTTGGTTATGGCTATGATATGGCTTCCCACAGAGCAAGCAATGAGTAAATGAGTAAGAACTCAAGACAGAAAGCCATAGTTTTTCTATACTTGGAAGTGACATACCATCACTTCTGCTTTATTTTTTGTATTAGAAGAAAGTCACTAAATACAGTCCATACTTATGGGAGGGGAATCAAGCTCCAACTCTTGAAGACAGGAATATCAAATAATTTAGGGACCATTTTAAAATCACCACATAGGGTATGGAATCTAGGTCTAAAATCACTTTCTCCTAGCAGTTTAAAGACAACACTCCATTTTGTTCTAGCTTCCACTGTTGTTGAACAGTCCCAACCTATTCTTATTTTTCATCTTCAAACTTCCCAGGATCCTTGTTTTGAAATTGAATTATAATGAGCCTTGGTAACAGTTGTTTTTGTTTTTGTTTTTTAAAATTTACTATGCTGGGCATTCAGTGGACCCTTTAAATCTGGAGATTCATTTTCTTCGGTTCTAAGAAAATTATTTTGCCATTTCTTTGACAGTTCTGTCTCCATACTTTCCTTTCTTCTTTGGTCTGTAACTATTATTTGGATGTTGGACTACCCAGAGCAAGGTGTGTCAACATCAACACTATTGATATTTGGGGTGGATAATTCTTTGTTGTTGATGGCTATTCTGTGTTTTGCAGGAGGTCTAGCAGCATCCTCCTGGCCACTATTTACAAAATGCAAATAGCGCTACCCTCCCTGATTTGTAGTCACCAATGTTATCTCCCGACATTGCCAAACTTCCTCTGGAGGGCAAAATCACCTGCAGTTGAGAACCACTGACGTAAGATGATTCTCTAAGATTTTTATATTCGCTTCCTTATTTTCCATTTCTTTGTGCATTTATATTGCTTTATGAAAGAATTCTTCAAATGTATCTTCTACTTCTTTTGAATTTTTATTTATGCTATCCATTTTTTAATAGGCTTTATTTTTAAGGCAGTTTTAGTTTTATGGCAAAATTGAGCAGAAAGTACAGTGAGTTTCCATATACCCTGCACCACAATCTCAACACAGTCTCCCCCATATTGAACACTCCAACCAGAGTAATACATTTGTTACAATTGATGAATTGTACATCTACACTGTACATCTACACTGACACATAGTTATCACCTAAAATTCATAGCTTACATTATGTTCACTCTTGATGTCTATGGCTTTATACAAATATATAATGACATGTATCTTCCAAGGTAGTATCATACGGAATATTCTCATTGTTTTAAAACAACTATTTAATTTTTAAATAGCCCTTTGTTTTCTCTGAAATATTTTTAAAGTTGCTCATATGTATTTTTTTACAGATACAGTAAATAGTCTCACTCTGAGATAGTAATGTTTTAAAATTTTTCTTAAGATCTCTGCCTTATTTCTCTTTCTTAAGAGTTTCCTATTTCATTTATGTTGTTACTGTTTTTCTCTAACATGACTGCATATTTGTTTTTACGACGGTTTCTATCTTTTGTATTAAAGGCTTTTTTTCAAATATCTGGAAATCCTTGGCTATCTCTTCAAATTGAGATAGTTAAATGCTTCCTGGAAGCTCCCTATGCAAATGTGGGGTTTATCAATTGACAGTCTTCAGTATACGGTCATCAGGCAAGGATCTATTTCATTTGTTAAATCATAACATGTCCTTGGGGCGCCTGGCTGGCTCAGTTGGTTAAGCATCCGACTCTTGATGTGGGCTCAGGTCATGATCTCAGGGTCGTGATAATGAGCCCTGCATCTAGGCCTGCATCAGCTCCACACTGGGTGTGGACCCTTCTTAGTATTCTCTCTCTCCCTCTCCCTCTGGCCCTCCTTTCTACTCATGCTCTCTCTCTAAAAACAAACAAACAAACAAAGAACATATCCTTAATTGCAGATCTTTTCTCTTAAAAGAATCAAGTTCTCTAGAGAAAAATTTATAATCTCCTGACCAGAGTATAGAAATTTAAGAGCCAGGAGGGGGAAGAGAGACTGGTGGTCTTAGCATTAAATAGATTGACCTTAATTTAGTTCCCTATTTTCAGTGTAATGGCTCTTTCTTGCCATCAACTGATGCTGTTATCTACACATTGACAGTTTTTCTCTCTCAGCCTCACCAAAAAGCCAACTACGCACCCATGTCTGCTGGGATGGTGGAGGAGTGCTGTCTTACTACTCTGAGTTAGAGACTTGGCATCTAATTGCTCCTTTTAAGGGCTTCAAAACCTTTTCTTTTTAGTACCACTACCACACTCTGAAATACTTAGTGCCTTCAATTCAGGAGTCTTTTTGGGGGTCCTACAGAACAAATTCACTTTCGTGTCTTAATTTCCTTCTTTATAGACTTGATATGCCTTTGCAGATATCTTCTCCTTCCTTTTCTTTGCCATTTTCCAACTGCATTGTTCTTGTTCCTTTAATGTAATCTTAGAATAATGTGGGATAGAGAGGAGACAAATCATGTTTTCAACTGTCATTTTTACCTGCAGGTCCAGGGTGTGACCTATTCTCTCTCCTCATGTACCCCCATCTAGCATTTCATAGTGGCCTCTACCATGCCCTCTGCGCTCCGTCCAGAACTTTCAGGTTTCAAGTTCCTGCACTGCAATGTTATTGGGAATCATTCCAGTCCCTTCATCAAGCAAGAGAACAGCCTTGACACAGTTCCTAGTTGCAAGGCTGTGCTATTATTCCATAGGCCCACGGCTTTATGTAAGCTGTAGCCCAAGGCTGTAGCCGGAAGCAGCACTTTTTTACCCAAGTTTTTTTCATGAGTGGAGGAGCCAAAATCCAGACTCTGGTTTTGAACACTGAATGTGTGTCCAGTTCCACATCATGCTTGAAGCAAGTTTAGTCCCATTTACCCCAAAGCATCCAAATTCCCGGTTGCCACTGTTGCTTTGTGGTTCAAAGGCAAGCCTGGCAGGGATTTCTGCCCCATCTCCTGACTGACATTTCTGTACATATAGAAGTTTGTATTTTAGATGTATATGAAAAAAATGTATCATGTTTGTGACCTACATGACCTTCTACAACACTCTGAGGATTTCACAGTTCTGCAGGCCTAATAACAGAAGTAGAAGGTCCATCATAATCAACTCACAAGAAGTACTGTAAGCCATTTAAGTTCTTTTACAGAAGACAAGGTGAGGACTGGACTCATTCCTCCGTCCCTTAAACTTCAATGGCCTTTTTATTTACAACATTCATGCTGGAAATAAGGCCAATATGCTCATCCTGCACATACTCTATTAGTGGAGATATTTCATTTGACACCATCCTCTTGTGACCTTTTTAATATTTAACTTCAATGTCCAGTACATTGCCACGTGTCTTACTTCTTTTTCCCAAAAATGGAAGTTCTAGAAGGGAAATGACATCTTTTTTTTCTTTTTCTTTCTTTCTTTTTTTTTTTTTTTTTTCTTTTTTGAGAGAGAAAGGTAAGGCGGGGAGCAAAGGGAGAGGGAGAGAAAATCTTGAATCTTAAGCAGGCTCCATGCCCAGCACAGAGCCTGACACAGGGCTCAATCTCACGACCCTGAGATCATGACCTGAGCTGAAATCAAGAGTTGGCTGCTTAACAGACCAAGCCACCCAGGCACCCCAACATCATTTTTCTAATAAGGAATCATATACAAAGAGCATGTCACCTATTTTGTTTGGTACCATTTTTGCTATTTTTTTTCCCAAATAAGTAAAGGTAAAACTTATGCACTCTATAATAGCTCATGAAACATCTTGGCTCAATCTGCTGCTCGGCATGCTAAATTTTTTGTTTTACTTTATTTCTTGGGGGTTGGATTATCAATAAAAAACAATCTTATTTAGCTAAAATGCATAGGTGCTTATGTATATAAGATCATTATGATGTATTCTTGAAGTGAGGATAGAATTGTAAGAGAAGAATTTTTGTAGCAATGTTCCTTTTTGGTACTGAACAGGCAAAAGCATAAATATTCCTGAAAACAAAGTAGTCTAGTAGAAATGACATTCAAATAAGGATCACAAGGCTTGAGTGATAATCTTGGCTTTGTTGCCAGTTAACAATGGGAACTTGAGCAAACTTTCACCTTTTCATCTTTAAGCCCCATTATTTTCATTTTTAAAATCATAAAATGAATATAGATCAATGTTCTAATTTTAAGGTGCTATGACACTATACTATATAAAAATTTATTTTTTTTCAAAACTCATTGATGTTAATATGTAACTAATGATTTGGTTTCTAAAACTATCTTCCAGTTGGCAACATAAAACTATTGCTAGACAACAACAGGGATGTCAAGTTGTTGAATTTAGCTAGAAAGGGATATGTATATAATGAAAACTAGCTAAGTAAGACCTTAGATAAGTAAGGACACATACATGAGAAGACATTATGAAATCTTGGGGCTAGGGTGAAAATAAAGAATAAAAAATACACAAAATTTCTCATTTTATAGTGTAGATATGAAAATAACCTTCAAAGTGCTTGGGGAGATGATACCCTGGCAAAGAGTTTCGTTAAATGTCAATTAAAGACAATTAGTCCAGAAGTTATTTTCATATACTGCTACTACCAACTGGTAAATAGAGAAAGTATTAAAACCTAAGGTATACATTTACTGACTCAAGATCTTATGGATAAAGGAAAATCATATGATGTTAAGTCATCAGTATGCTAGTAGATGTCTAACAACCAACTCTCCTGAGGAGGGGGGACTTATTTGAATACTCCCATCATATTTAATTTCAAGCTCTCAATAGAGCATCATTAAACATGGAGTTGAGAGTGCACCATTATATAGTCATTCAGATCCAATAGAGTTAAAAAACAGCAACACCATAGATAATAGTGAAATGTAGTAAAATAATTAGGTAGTTACGATATTAGATAATCTATTACCTTTGCTTGCAATATAATGTTTGTTAGCATAATTTTTTTTTTAAGATTTTATTTACCCATTTGAGAGAGAGAATGAGAGAGAGCACGAGAGAGGGGAGGATCAGAGGGAGAAGCAGACACCCCGCTGAGTGGGGACCCTGATACGGGACTCGATCCCAGGACTCCAGGATCATGACTTGAGCCGAAAAGGCAGTCGCTTAACCAACTGAGCCACCCAGGCATCTGGTTAGCATAATTTAATTTATCTGATGAATCCCTCTCCATTTTGTAAACCTCAGTTCAAAGATGACCTCATTCAGTTCTTCCCTGCTGGGGGCCCTGAGCCTGGGTTAGGAAACCTGCCTTTGCAGGCTCATAGTTCTTAATGCACACTGGACCTCAAGTACTTACCACTCTGCATTCAAATTGTGATGGGATCATTATTCTTCCTTCCCTAAAATCTGTGATATCACAGTCCATACTTTATTCAGCTTTACATTTCTAGCCCTTAAACACAGTGTCAGCATCACAGTGGGGTCACAATAATATTTGTTAAATGAAAAATGAGTCTATGAATTATCAGTTCTGGCAGATTCTAAGTGTAGACGTCAAAGACAGAACAAGAAAAAAGCTAAGTCTGAAAATATGAAGATGTTCATTTAAGGGCAAAGATTTTATCATTTTGTACTTCCATAATCCTCACCACCATGATTGGTGGGTTGTATGACAAGAAAGAAGCTATTCTGATAATTTTAACTGTTGCATTACAGGAGTGATACTGGCAGAGAAAGGAAAACAATTAGGCTATGAAGAGTAGCAGAGAAGGATATTGTCAGTATAAAAGGACCCCAAACCTGCAGGTCCTTTATGGCTTCCCTATAAATGCTCAAGCACAGGCAATAGTTATATATTATTTTTAATAGTTGATATTCAATGAGACAATGCTTTTCTTAAATCTATCTCAAATTTGTGGTAGAGCAGATTCATGCAATCTTAACATGTGTTAAAATATTTTTATATCTTTTGTTAAATAAAACCTTTGAAATCATAAAGTGATTTAAATTATTTAATCTTAGAAACTATGTTCTATCATTTTACTGACTTGTTCACTTACCTATTTTATTTTTTTACCTATTTTAATTTCTTGCCTGAGAAATTAAAATTTTATTTGACAACAATTAGCAACTCAAAGTATAATTAAAATAGCACTCGCTATGTATCTAGACAAAACAAGCACACAGATGTCCACTTTATAGTCTGTTTCTATTAGGATACTAATTAATTGTGGCACTATTCCAAAAAATATAAGAGCAGAAAGTAAGTAAAGAGCTCACGGCAAATATTAACAATTGCAACTTACTGGTTTCTCAATAAAATGTGAGTTACTAAACACATAATTAATTATTAATTAAACTGCTCAATAAAGTCCACTGTGCCAAATAAATTATCAAGAACACTTTATTATGACTTTTATTATTCTGGAGTTGTCAGTATGGATTTTAAACATGAAAATAATAATGAAGGTAAAGATACAGGCATTGTTCGAAAATATGCTGGCATGAATCACTATGAATATAGGAAGATGTTCATTTTGGTAACAATGAAATTCTTATGAACAGGGACGAAAGTAGTAGGGTAGAAAATTACTTAGACAGTACTAAGTTAAAAAAAATAAGAAGGACAGATCTTTTACATGTATGTAGTAAAATGTATTTGTAAAATAAAGGGCTAATTCTTACTTGGAAATTATTTTTATTCCAACTCAGGAGAATTTCCAATCATTCTCATGGTCATATGCCACAAGATTTACAGCTACCAAAGTGTATGTACATGTAAAAAAATTACAAATCCATTACATGGCTTCTGACCATGTAATGAGTAGTCTTTAAAGTTGAACACAATAGTAGAAAATATGCTTTGTTGTCATCAATCTGATTTTAGTTACTAATTCAGAATTGTCCATTGAGTAGAATAGAGCTTTGTAACATAGCTTTAGAATGCCTTAAATCTAAATCTACTCTTATTTTTAAAGCATAAAAGTAGTAACTGAAGCTTATCAACTATCCCATTAGAAACCTCCTTTGGCTCAATGGTTGTCCATATGTTTTGATGAATATGAGCTTACTGCTCTTAATTTCAAAGAACTTTGAATTAACCGGAGAGGAAAAATGCCTAAGGAAGAGACCAGGATATACTGACAAGAATCTCAGAGTGCTGCTGGCAAGGGTCAAATTTGTACCTTTCTTATACCTGTTTCACTAATGAGAGAACTGAGGCTCAGCAAAAACTTGCCAAAAATTCTCACAGTCAGGGATTGGTGGAGCTAAGATTCAAACTCAGGTCAAAGTAATTTCAAACCTAATCTCTTAGCTGGGTCTGAGACTCACTTATTTCTGGAACAGCTACAAATCTGGCTTTGTTCTCTTAAAATTCCACACCAACTAAACGCTGCTTTAAGACAAGATGCTTTTGTTTCCTTCCGCTCTTGCCTTTAGTCCATAAATCCAACACTCAAAGAGACCTAAATATTTTTTTTATTTAAATTCAATTAGCCAACCACTCCAGAAAACAGTATGGAGGTTCCTCAACACGTTAAAAATAGAGCTTCCCGACGACCCAGCAATTGCACTACTAGGTATTTACCCCAAAGATACAGATGTAGTGAAAAGAAGGGGCACCTGCACCCCAGTGTTCATAGCAGCAATGTGCACAATAGCCAAACTGTGGAAGGAGCTGAGATGCCCTTTAACAGATGAATGGATAAAGAAGATGTGGTTCATATATACAACAGAATATTACTCAGCCATCAGAAAGGATGAATACCCACCATTTGCATCGACATGGATGGGACTGGAGGGGACTATGCTAAGTGAAGTTAAGTCAAGCAGAGAAAGACCATTGTCATATGGTTTCACTCATGTGGAACATAAGGCACAACACAGAGGACAAAAGGGGAAGGGAGGGAAAACTGAATGGGAAGAAATCAGAGAGGGAGACTAACCTTGAGAGACTCTGGACTCTGAGACCTAAGTATTTTAGAATGGGAGTGAGGATATCATGATAGGGCCCTATATTCAGAGATGCTGCCGCGGCTGCTGCCACCCAGCCTTGAGTACTCTCTTCCTAAAGACTGCAATCTTGGAACAATACGACGCTTCTTTGGTTCTCTTCATAAACTCTTTTGTAAATAGTGTCTCATTCTTTGCATCAAATATGTTTTGAGCCATTCAGTACCCAAATATTTCCCTAGAAAGAAGTAAGCTCCTCACCTTGTTCTTGGAAAGCATGTATTTATTTTTCTGGTAACAGCAATAATAAGTATATATAGTATTTTATAGTCCTAGAGAACCTTTTATCCAGAGGATTTATAGGAGCTTCACATATATATTACTACTCATTGGAGAGTGTTCTTATTGACTATAACTCAGTGGGAATATTTTAAGTGGTGTGGTGTTTTTAACATTTAAATATATGTTATTTTTAGAATTCCACTTTCTCTTCTGCTTCCAATCCATTATCCTTTTCAAAATGATATTTGTTTTATGTCTACTCCATAAACACATAATAAAAATGGTAAATGTGGGTTTTACTCACTCTCTTTTGAGCTAATATTGCTGCAGATTTCTTCCTACTCCCCTTAGTCAGCAATATTTTCTCTTGTTCTTATTAAACTTTACTTGCCTAGTTTAGCTGTTTTTCTTTTTCTTCCCCTTATTGTATTTCCATCCACATGGGTCAAAAGGAATCTCTTAAGCTTGTGTTTCCTCTGACACAAAACATTTTCTTAGTAACTAGTTAACTCCCCTAGATTGTAACTTTGGACATGACTGTAACATTAAACAAATTAGGGTACATGAGATGGCACTGCACTCACAATCAACATATGGTCACCCAGTTCCAATGGGTCCTCAACACTAATGAGCAGTAATACTGCTGTCAAGCTTATACAATGAACCATTATTGTCCACTAGTTTCTCTGTGAAATTCTGTTTTTCTTCCTGCCTTAGTGGCTGTTTGTTTTCATGTTGCAGTTCTTCAAGGTTTTGTCTGTATCCATCTTCTTTTCTGTCTACACTCTGCCCTTACTTATTGTGCCCATTCACATAATTTCAAATAGCATTTGTATGTCTATGACTCTCACATTTATATGTTGATCACAGATATTTCTTCCATGTTCCATGTGATGTCCCATCAGTATTTTAAATTTAACATTTACAAATCTGGGAATACCGCCATCTCCAAACTTATTTCTCCTGTTCTGTTCTCCATTTCTGTATTATGTAATGTGATTAGAGGTCATCCTTGACACTTCCTTCTCTCTCAACTCTACTACTGAATTCATCACACCCTGCTGGTAATTCTTCCATAAAATGCATATCCCCAAAATGTGTGCTTACTTCCACTTCCATTGTCATATCAAGTCATGCATCACCTGGTCTAGGCAATGGTGCCCTACGTGGTTACTCTGTTTCCATGGAGCTCCCCTCCAATACACTATCTTCAGCAAAAAGAATGATTATGTCACTGCCCTGCTTAAAACCTTTAACGGCTTTCCACTGTACTTGGATACAATTTATAATCCTTCTGTGGCCTCAAAGGTCATATGCAACCTAGTCCTAGCCACACACTGGCTTTCTTTCAGATCTTTGACCATTCCAAGCTTCTTCCCAACATGTCAAGACTTCGTTCATATGGTAGCCCCACATCCTCCTCTCAGTTGCAGGTTTCTGCTTAAATATCTCTTCTCATCCTCTAGACTACAGTATGCTCTACTGTTAAAATCTCTCATAGCTCCTAATTTTCAATAATAGCAATTACTGAATCTTACAAATATACATTTACATGTATGGCTCCTGCCTTAAAAATTTCTCCTCTGTTAACTATAAGCTCTAAGAAGGCAAAAGTAATGTCTGCTCTGTTAGTTTCTGTAGGGTTCTTGGGAAAAAGCAGAAGTTAATTATAGTTTGTTGAGTAAACGAATGAATAGATAAATGAAAAGCAAGAAGGGGATGGTGTTGTTACTCACTGATGAATATTACAGTGCTTAGCATACGCCTAATAAATGGCCCTTGATTTATATGTATTTCTTGATGGACTAATCACTGAGGAAGAGTTAGGGAAGCAAAGGAAAACAGTTGTACCTACCATCCTGCAGACACCATGGTGGGTTTTGAGGCTACAGAGATAAAACATACTGTCCAGGTCTTTAAGGAGTGAGTTTACAGGCAAATTTAAGAGATTATATGTGACCCCCCCCCAAAAAAAAGGTAGATAAAGAAAAGAAATGATTAATCACTAACTCTGACCTTCAGTTAAATGGAAAATTAAAGAGACTAAGGTTTTTGGAAGCTTATGACTACTTTCTGAACCCCATCAAGCCTGAGACAATAGAAGTTGCTTACTACGTGGCGACTTAACTGATTGAGATGGCTTCTCTCTCAGCAGGGAGTTTAAGTCAAGTCCTACAGGTGTTCAGTGCCAAAAAAACATTCAGCTATTCAAATTTCTTGATGATACAAAGATATACAAGGTCAGTGGCAGAACTTAGTTGGGTAGCAGAATGTGCTGAGCCTAAGAGTCCTGGAAGCTTTCAGGAAAGATACACTTTATGAGAATCACACACACTTGATATGTACAACTCTTTGCTTTATCATCCTTACTCATCCGTGTCTGCCTCTTCTTTTAATTGCCCTTGGGCAATTATTCATTTTTATACCAATCTAAAATTGATTTTATCTCATATAATTTTCTCTCCTCTGTGTCATTATTATTCATCCTCATCTCATTTCCCTTTCTATGTGAGACTGAAAATTTTCTGCAAAGGATTTTCTCAGAGATTACTTATTCTTCCTTGTTTAAGATGTATAGAATGTCAGATTGTGTGGAAGTATGATAAAGATGAGAAGTGGCTGTTGAAAAGGAAAAGGAAGACATATATGTTCACTCCCTTGCTAACCGCATGTACTATCTATTATCTGCCAAACAATGAGTCAAGTAATGAAGATACAGTCATAATTCTTGAGGAGTTCACAGTGTGTGTGTCTATATATACGTATAGAGTCTGGGAGGGAAGGAGGGGAGGAACAGGGAGTTGTGTAAACAAGTAAGTATAGAATAACATGACTCATAATATGGGGGGTGTACATACCCAGGATATAAATAGAAATTGGTGGATACTCACCAATGATACTCACCATTACATTGTATCAAATTATGCTACCATCCTAACTGTATCAAATATAGTAAGAGTGACTTTATTTATTGATCATTAGTATGATTATAGATGGTGGTTGGCAATTTAGGCCCATGGGTTTTTTTTGCAATTGTGGGAAAATATTAAAAAACAAAGAATTTACCATTCTAACCATACAATTCAATGCCACTAAGTACATTCATAATGATGTGTAACTATCACTATTATTCATTTTCAGGACTATTTCATCTTCTCAAACTAAAACTCCATACACATTAAACAATTTCCCATTCCTCCCTACCCCCAGGCCCTAGCAAACACCGTACTACATTCTTTATGAATTTGATTACTCTAGGTACCTTACATATATTGGAGTCATACAATAATTTTTCTTTTCTTTTTGGCTTATTTCACTGAGCAAAATGTCTTCAAGCTCCAGCCATTGTTGTAGCATGGTCAAAATTTCATTTCTTTTTAAAGCTGAATTATATTCCATTGTAAGGATATACCACACTTTGTTCATGCATTCAGCTGTCAATGGACATTTGGACTGTTTCCAACTTTGGGCTATTACAAATAATGCTGCACTGAACATGGGTGTACAAACAATTGTTTGAGTTCCTCCTTTCAATTATTTTGGGTATATGCTCATAAGTAAAATTACTTGTTCTAAGCTAATTCTATGCTTAATTGTTTCAGAAGCTGGGCCAATTTTAAAAACAAAGTTTTATTACATAAAATCACATTTATTCATTTATGTATTGACTGTCATAGTTTATGTACAAAATTGGCAGAATACAAAATTGAATAGCCATGACAGAGACCGTTCGACCCACAAAGCCTAAAATATTTACTAAATGGCACTTTACAGAAAAAAATTTGTTGACTCATATTACAGAAACTTGTGCTACCAATTCCTTGGTTTCACAGAGAACACAAGTCTTTAAAAAGTTAAAAAATCTCTCACATAGGGAGATAGAAAGAACAGAATGTTATTCTCAGCCTATAGGTGAGAAACCAAGAAGAGAATGCCACACAGAGGTTAAAATCTCAAATGAAATTAATCCAATACTGATATCCAGACTCAACTGTTCCAGGTAAATCTTGCTTTTTCATCAGAGAATTACCAAGTCCTATCACTACTTTATATATTAGATATGTCCATCGACAGATGAATGGATAAAGAAGATGTGGTATATATGCACTGGAATATTATGCAGCCATCAAAAGGAATGAGATCTTGCCATTTGCAACGACGTGGATGGAACTGGAGGGTGTTATGCTGAGTGAAATAAGTCAATCAGAGAAAGACATGTATCATATGACCTCACTGATATGAGGAATTCTTAATCTCAGGAAACAAACTGAGGGTTGCTGGAGTGGTGGGGGGTGGGAGGGATGGGGTGGCTGGGTGATAGACATTGGGGAGGGTATGTGCTATGGTGAATCCTGTGAATTGTGTAAGACTGTTGAATCACAGATCTGTACCTCTGAAACAATACATTATATGTTAAAAAAAAAAAAAAGAAGATAGCAGGAGGGGAAGAATGAAAGGGGGGAAATCAGAGGGGGAGACAAACCAATGGAGACTATGGACTCTGAGAAACAAACTGAGGGTTCTAGAGGGGAGGGGGGTGGAAGGATGGGTTACCCTGGTGATGGGGTATTAAAGAGGGCACGTTCTGCGTGGAGCACTGGGTGTTATGCACAAACAATGAATCATGGAACACTACATCAAATCTAATGATGTATGGTGATTAACATAACAATAAAAAATTTAAAAAAAAGAAAACTCAGATATAAATTTTCCATATCACTGCAATGTTGTATGTTTCCTTTACTGAAGATGAGGGTAGGAAAACTGCTTCAAGTGAAATTACCTGAGTCTGGAGAGGCTGAGCTATATAATTGTGAAATAATTTGGCCTCCAAATACTTAGCTATAAAATATATCAGATCTATGTATTCTGTATGACTGATAATACACTACCTTTGGAATGCTAAACACCAGAGTAAAATACCCCTTTTCACTGTTTTGAACACAGCCATAGGTAAGATCATAGAAGAGCACAACTTAAATAAATAGGGAAAAAAATGATTCAGAAATAGGTCTCAGGTACCAAATAGCCAAAATAATTCAATGGAATTATTCCACTGTACTACAAACTGTGTGCTCACATGGTATCAAGTACAACATAAATAAGTTTATTTTAAATTATTATAGACAGAACTGGTTGGAAACTAAAAGCATATCTTATCCACAATATTAAAGAGGATTTAGGATACACTTAAGATAACATAGTAAATCTTCTTTGTTTTGCCAATGTAGCTTTTGCTTAGCTTTAAAATCCTATTACTAAATTGAAAAATTCAATTTCAAATAACACAGGAAATCCTTGATTAAAATTATAACTATTTAAATTCTACCCAGTCATATCATATAGTGACTGATATTTTCAGATCTCATCCAAGAGTGTGAAATATTTTTGAGATTTATTTTTTTACATTCAATACATATCCATGTTAACTTTTCAAATTTAAAAAACCTTCTGTAGAATGCATTCTAATGTGAATACTACATTTTGTGTCATTTATTGCTATGTTGTAAATTTTCTGTGACTATGTGTATAATTCACTAATATGAAATATAAAGTTTTCTTTAAATATATATAAGATTGTTACATTTTACTTAAAAATAATTTTAACAGAATTTTATAGTATTAAATTTATGGTCATGATGACCACAATGTCAACAAAACATAAAGTAACATGGAATATTGTAAGAAGTTTGCTATCTGCCTAAAAAACTAATCAACAAGTTTTTATTGAACATCCTCCATGTACTTTCTGTTGGGCACAGTTTCAAAGAAAATACTACTACTCTGGCCTCAGAGATTGTTCTACTGTGCTTTTGATGTTATGGGGAGATAAAATAAATTAATACTCTTGATTATTGTCCCATAAGAATTTATATGATAATCAGAATAAGGAATAGCTAGCTATAAGTTATCATAACAGGAGCCAGTAGCAATAAGTGGAGTATAATGCTCCAGATGAACAAAGGAGTTGGAGATCATCTCCTGATGAGTTGATTAAGAAAGCCTTGATGGAAAATGTAGCAACTGAGTGGGACACTGAAGGAACATCATTTATTGGATATATTTTTTTTTTCCTTTTTTAAAATGTCCAATGTTCCTTCTGTGGTGGAGGAAATTAGTGCTCACCAAATTTCCCAGAATCCCCTTATGTTTCCCACATTCCCTTGAGGTTGCTTTGGGACCAATATGACTGAATCCTGAGAAATGGGAGAGTGAGGAAAGTCATGCATTACTTCTGGTTTGAAGCATTTCATCAGTGTCCATTCTTCAGTTCCACTTTGGAAATGGCTCTGAAATTTACATTGTGAGAAGGGGAAACCAGAGATGGAAGCATTTTAAGTCCCTGAGTCACTGTATGGAGGACAGTTGCCTGTTCACATCAGATTTTATATGAGCAAAAAAATAAGCATTTAAACCACTGAGACTTAAAGTTTAGTTTATTGTGGCAGCTATTATTAATTGTTCTGACTAAAAAGCTCAACTTTTTGGTCAGTGGCACCCTGCTTCTCCTTTGTAATCTTAATTCATTACACATTATCTGGGGGAGGGGGACTTTTAACCACAACACTCTGCAAACTCTATAAAGGGGACAGTGACCCAATTTAGGCTAATTAGATTAGGAATTAGAATCTAGAGGTAAGAGAAACAGGGACTGGAGAGGTTTAGAGCTAAGCCATTTTGATAGCAGCATCCATAAAAGTAACCTTCCATGAGCTCTGAGTTCTCAGTGTCTTCATTTGTGGCCATGGCTGCTGTTACTCTTTACTTTCTGTGAATTTTCCAATATCTCCCCCACCAGATTTAATTTCCCTTAGGATAAATGAAGACTGTTTCTGGTTCTTATAACCAAAGCTGTTTAATGGCTATAGGTGGGAAGGATCTGTATATGTAAAATTATATTCCAAAGGAATGTATAATAAGGGCATTTTGGATAAAATAAGTCCAGTAAGCTGTAGAGTTCATGAAATTGTAGAGAAGCTACGTTAGGATTGTGAATCTTAGGCTATGAATTTTAGATGTCAGTCTCCGGGCTAAGGGGTTATAAAATCAAATGCCTTCAGGGGACATGCAGGACATATAAAATTATAAAGCCCTTACAAGATTTAAGGCAATAAGTGCTAAACTGATTGTACTGACCAGTCCAAACCTTGCCCTGTTTCAGTGCCTTTTAAAACCCCCTGCAGGTAATAGAAAACAATGGGCAAAGCATATCTTCCAGCTCTCTTGTCTCGATGGGCTACCAGTTTGAAACCAAGGCTAATAATGGAGAAGCACTGAAGGTTTCTGTGCTGGGTAATGTGAAGCAGGAAGTACTCCTTTAGAAAGATTAATCTGTCTAATTAGACAGGGGTTTTGGGTAGGGCAAGATCTCTTACAAGGAATCTATTGACTTGAAATTGATGTCAAGAAGAATAAAAAAAAAAGTGAGGACATGAAAAGAGTTGTAAAGTAAGAATCTACAGAACTTGATAAGTGCTGAGATGTGGAATCAAAGTACAGGGAAGAATAAAGAGGGGACAGGAAATGTATTTGCCTGAGGATCTTATAAGACATAAAGGTGATATCTTCATGGAATTGGGAAGCCTCATTAAGGTATAGGTGTTTTAAGTGCAGAAAACAGAAGTACATGCCTGAAGATATCATCTAAATAACATCATGAAAATTTCTATCAGTATTCTTAAAGATTCATTATATACAACAACAACCATTTTGTGTTCATTGCTTGTTCATCTTAATACTAGATTTCTGGAACAGAATATAGGATATAAATCTTTAAAGAAAACTCAAGAAAGAGATATGGTGAACACTTGCCATGTGATAAAAGAGAATCTTTTGCAGAATGTCGGCTATTAGGGACACTGTCATGCTTTGGAAGAATAACTGTCATTAAATTTTAGTACATGAAGGCACATTTTGTTATCAATCTTACTAGATACAGCCACCATGTCAAAATAATGTGAACACATGCCAATAGAAATTACATTTTACTACTGTTACTGTCAGGAACTTGGCAAAATGTGGTCTCTTATTGTGTAAATTTATTAAAATGACACCATTAACATATATGGAATTACTAAATGCTAACTTTTTGGGGGTCATGTTTCACTAAATGAAACTGTCATGAAAACTCTCTCCTTAGGATGAAAGGAGAGCACTTTTCATGAAAACCTTGACTGATTGTTACTACCTAATAACATGAAATGCATGTATTAGCCATGGAAGACAAATGAAAGAAAAGAAAAATTCCCCCTACAGGAAGTCTATCCAGGATGTTGAGTGGTAGCAGAAATCTTCCATGTAATGATAGACATAGGGCAACAAAGTCCGTTAACTGAAATCATTCTTCCTTGCCCTCCTATCTACTCTCCGCTATCCCTTAGGTATCCATTGCAAAAATAATTTCATATATTAGACATTTAAAGCAAGATAAGTAAATGAAGCTCACTTCTAAACTATCTTCATACAGTCTAAAAGACTGCTGCTTTCAGCAGAATAAAAAGTGAACGAAAATCCATTGTCTCTAGATCTCTTTAATGTAGAAAAGCAAACCCATGTATGTAAAAAAGTCTAGTATAACCAGTCCATTTTACTTTCTGAGTTTCCTTACTAAGGCTAAACTGTATTTTCTTTTGCCTTTTTGTCTCCAAATTCCATTATCTTATTAATAATAGAATATTTGTGAGATAAGTCTTTTAAGTTCTGTCCATTTGCCGTCTTTGATACAAGGATTTAGACATCATGGGCAGAAATGTTATCATGAAAATCATTTAGAGAGCTATTTCGTGAAAAACATTTCATATCTATTATATTTTCTAATATTCACAGTTATTCCCTATAAAACAGTTTTTGCAAAATATCATTGATAAAAGACATCTCTTACAACTACAGTGGTTTGAAGCAAAAGCAGATATACTGAAGCACTGCACAGATAAGGAATCAGATTTTATGGCCATTGATGAGAGTGATAAGGGTAGTCTTCATACAATATATATTTCTCAGTGCCTTTTCTTTATTTATGATATAACATCAAGAAAACACAGGGCCCTGTCCCACCAATAAATGGTTGTATAATAATAATTATTATATTATTATAATACAGTAATTGGTTACACCTTTCATGAATGACATAAGTCACCAAATCCAAAGGGTCCATGAAGCAGTCTATACTGAGACTAATGAAAACCTAAATGTTCCCCTTTAGCTATGCTGTGAGCTGTGATCTATTTTCTTGCTGTGCACAAAATCCTAAAAAAATGGGACTGGAAGTAATTCCAGTGCTTTTAAACTCAATCTACAATTTAATTTCCTTTGTGACCTTTGAAACAACAGTTATAGAAGTCTAGCTTTCCTAATTCCTCAGATTTTCCACAGGTATTTCCTTACTAAGAAACAAAACAAAACAAAAAAAATCTTCACACAAATTGCAGTCCTCTTTCTTCCCAATAAATGATTTTCATTTATCTTATTTTCTTTTTCATTTATCTTATTTTCACGTATCGTATTTTCTGTGTTCTTCAAACTTAAAATACTTCCAGCCTTGTTCATGTCTCCCTGAAACTTTCAAAAGTTTTGCTTTCTTTTTCTGTCATCTAGTCAAGTCTTCTAGATCTCTAATCATTCTCATTATTCTTCATGCTACCACTCATAAACCAAATGATTTTCATGTGGCAAAGAATTCTGATCATGAGGTAAAATTAACTAATGAGTAAAATTTATCTTCATTCATCTCTAGAGAGAACCAATTTATTCTTAGTTTCTCTAGAGACATCCAAAGAATTGTGTTTTTGATCTTCCAGGACTTTGACAATGTGAGAATGAGTAAAGAACGTCTTCAGAGCAGCAATGTCCACAATAGCCAAACTGTGGAAAGAGCCGAGATGCCCTTCAACAGATGATTGGATAAAGAAGATGTGGTCCATATATACAATGGAATATTACTCAGCCATCAGAAAGGATGAATACCCAACTTTTACATCCACATGGATGGGACTGGAGGAGATTATGCTAAGTGAAACAAGTCAAGCAGAGAAAGTCAATTATCATATGGTTTCACTTATTTGTGGAACATAAGGAATAGCCTGAAGGACATTAGGAGAAGGAAGGAAAAAATGAAGGGGGGGGGATCGGATGGAGAGATGAACCATGAGAGACTATGGACTCTGAGAAACAAACTGAGGGTTTTAGAGGGGAGGGGGTGGGAGGATGGGTTAGCCTGGTGATGGGTATTAAGGAGGCACATACTGCATGGAGCACTGGATGTTATACGAAAACAATGAAATCATGGATCACTGCATCAAAAACTAATGATGTATTGTATGGTGACTAACATAATAAAATAAAATAAAAAAAAATGTCTAACCAACACCATTAATGTAGTCTGCTTATCCAAACAAGTAATAGAAGCCCTCAAGAAATTTGCAACCATAAAAAAGTAAGTATGATTTTTAACTTGTCCTTTGATGCTAGAAACAATACTGTCAGATAATTTGCAGAAGACTTGGAATAAACTGGGAATACAAGTAAAATTTTCCTAAATTAACTCTTTTTTTTAATCTCCTGAAGAAGTTATTTATTGGTGATAGAAAATTCAAGTCTTACTATGCCATTCAGGAATCTGACTTAAGAAAGACTGTGTCTATGACCTTTAATTTTTAGTTCTAATTGTATCTCTAACTGGTATGAATCCCACTTAAAAAAAAAAACACAAATGTCTAAGTCCTTATTAAAATTTTAATGCAAGACTCAATAATTCAAACACCTAAACAGTTAGAAATAACATAGAAATAACAAATGACAAAAGTAAACATCAGTAAAAGAGTAAACAAACAAAAAAAAGCCAATGAGGAAGAATGAGAAATATAGACCACAAGCCTCAGCATGCAAATGCTTATGGTAAGGCGTGATCTGGAAAACTGCAGAAATCAGAAAAGTAGCACAAATAAGCAGAAAAGTGAACAGCTGGGTAAGGAAGTATAGTGGGCCTTATTAAGTGGAATAATGCCCACCCCTCCATAGTGCAGCAGATCCTGTTGGACCTTCACCCACTGTCTTGACTCTTGACTCTCCAGTGTGACCTGGACAATGGCCAACAGCCACTGTTAACTATATGTCTTAGTCTGAGGACTTTCTTTGAAGCAAACAAGACATTATACCCAAATGCAGGACACAATAAGCAGCCCTTAAAAATGACTAATAAGAACTGGAGTATAAATATCACAGTTCTAATGCATGCCTTTTGCTTAAAATGATTGAGATGTACCTGTTTTATACTTTCCCAGTCTTTCTCCACAGATTTAAGCCCCAGTCCCCCACAGCAGTGGCTGGCTTGCTAATATTCCACATAAGCTACTTTCCCTTCCCTTGCTTACCACCATACTACTGTACCACAGCTTCCTGAATCACCTCCTAATTTAACAACCTGAACTCAAATCTTTGTCTCAGGATTTGCTTTTGGATTAACACCAAAATCAATCCTTAACACTGGTTACTCTGGCCTCATAGTTGGAGTTAAGAAAAAATACTTAACTGAACTGGAAAATCAATTCATGCTTTCAAAACAAAAAAATGTAGCTTGGAGTAGCCTGTATACTTTTTGTGATAGAGTAAGTGTAATGCGATACAGAGAGACCTGGTAGAAGGAAAGAGAGAATATACAATAAATCATTAAATACCAACTATGTTAGGATTCAAAGAATAGGTCTTTAAGAAATTTGAATTCTAATGTAATTAAAAATAATTTCCAATCATTGGATGCTATATAAGTATACAAAAACTAGTTCTTACCAGAAGGGCATATCTAATCACAAATAGAGTTTTATTTTTCTCATAATATTAAGCCACTGAAATATAAATTTGATAGAGTCCCTTCCATGCCTTTGAATTCTGTGGATTTTTCTTTTATTTGTGAGAAAAGCATGTTTCCCTTTTAGAAATTTTGGCTTGGATTACAAAATGCTTTATTATGTGCATTGCAAACCTACTTATTTACCACAGCTAGACAGAGACTCCTTCTTACTTTGTCATGCAGCTGCTTGTTTTTAAACAAATTTTGCCAAGAGACATAAACCAGATGGCCTTCTTCAAGGGTATACTATGAGCTGTGATAGTCAGCTTATGGTAGTTTCAAGCAGCAGACAGCTGGGTATGGGAAGTCATGATGCTATTTGGAAATCCAACTTCCAAGAGTGCCGAAGCACAAGGAGACTCTCAAGTTGGTAAATAAAATTGTGATTCCAAGTTTGTTTCAATATTCTATTTTTTCAAGGGTCTTTAAATTTCTGCTTCATAATATTACAGGAGGGTTTTTTTTTTTTTTTGTAAAATAAAAGTTCCCCCAACTTATTGGATTGGAGATAAAACCTGTCAAAAAAGTGGATTCAGGATACATTTTCAAGTGGAATCAACAAGCTGGGTTTTCTCAGAAAGTTACACGCACACCATCAAAAACGCTTAAAGGATGCTATAATATTCTACTAGAGTAGTGTAGTATTTTAAATTGTTATTCCCAATTCTATTCTGTAGTAGAATTATGTATCCTCACTCTTGAAATGGCTTTATGGTGGGCAGTGTTTATTCCTCTACTCCTAGAATTTGGGTTTGCCACGTGACTTCCTCTGACCATTGGATGTGAATGGAAGAGATAGTGTGTCAGTTCTAAGTCAAGGTCTTCAAGGCATCACATGTTTCTGCTTGCCCTTCTGAGAGTTCTCAACTCTGCCATGGAAGAATATGTCCCAAGTATCTGCTGCCCTTCCAGCCTGGCCCCAGAATTAAACAAATGGGTCAGATATATTCATTCATCCTATAGCACCAAAGGCTGAAGTACAGTTGACTTAAAGTAGCCCTGAACATGAGAATAATGATTTATTGTTAATTCTGGGTGTGTTTGTTAGACAGAATTATTGTAGCAGCAACTGACCAATACTGGCAAACTTTGGTAAGGGCCCAGTGGACAGTTACCTTGGGTCATTCCTACATTACTGGGAGATAGGGAAACTGGTATAAGACAAATGTGAGAGTTGCATCTATTTCCTAACTGTGGTGCTACTACTTTATGGGAGGTACCCATAAAGATTATATCTCTGATTACCTCAAAATTCACCTTTGGTTGGTGTGTATATCTATCTATCTCTCTATCTCTCTATCTCTCTATCTTAAATTTACTAAAAGATACAAATTATTTAAATATTAAGAATTTTGAAAATGTCCATCTAAACTGCTATTTATTTTTCTAAGTATCTAACCATTTTGGGAAACCACATAGAATTTCAAAATGTTTGTTTTAAGCAGAAATCTCTCAAAATACACATTTTTAGCTTGTAATGGGCAGCTTTCCCTTGAGTAAACTGATGTTTTCAAGAGAAATTTGAGACTGTCCATGGATAAACTAAAAACTAATAAAATAATTCTTGTGATAATCACCTTATAGGTAAGAATTTGCAATTCTCACAGAGTAAACAGATTTTTAAGGTGTCAGAATTTTGTAATGGTAACAAATCCCGCCCCCCCCCACCCCAGAATAGTGGAAGTTAAAACAAGCAAGTAAGTCAGCAAACAAAGTTTGTTGTCTTCTACCAGGAAGTTATGTTGACTTTAGTGGCTAGTGGGTATGTTTTTCTTTATGAAAGACTGTTTACTTCTCTCACATACCATAAAGAACATACCAAGATCTCATATTATTCATATATTGGTATATCCATACTTCAACGTCATAATTCAGTAATATTATGGAATACTGAAAGTAAATATGAGGAAATTTACCCTACATAAATATTTCATTGAATAAACTATAATGGCAATGAGGTTCTTGTTAACCAAAGAAACAATAACCTTATTCATTCCAAAATATTACAACTTTTGAGTGAGCAGTTTGTCATTTACATGTAAGGTCTCCTCAATTAAAAAAAATTAATATGTATTGAGGAGCTACTATAGAATTATACTGTGCTTGGCTTAGGGGTGTCAGGAAGTGTATGGCACAGTTTCTGCTGCTCTGTATTAACAAAAACTCTGTCGGATGGTACAGAGTTGCGCCAAGTGATGTAAGACATTTAAATTCATGATGAGCACCTGTAAGAGAACTATATAAACAGAGTTCTAGGAACAAAGAGACTGGAATAATTGAGACCAGCAAATAATTCCAAATGGTAATAATTGCACTGGGTCCTGAATGATGAGTAGGACTTTGCCAAAAAACAAGTCAGTGTTTCTCAAGCACTTGAGAAGATCCTTTATCACTTGGCTTTGCCAAGCATCTTATAGAATCACAATCTATTTCTCTACAGATAATGAATATGAAGATACCATCTTCCAAATATTAAACATCTCTTTAAAGCACTGTGGTTTTAGACACAAGAGTTTTAAAAAGTTTTTATATGTATCCCTGTTACTGCTACTGAAGAATGGTCTCTGGAAGAGAGAACATAATCAATGAGCACAAGAAATACAAGAAATTCTATGTGAAATGTATAAAAGATAAGGAATGCAGCAGACAAGAGTTCATAACTTGAGTCAAAAAATAGGCTCTGGCATATTCTTCCTATGCATACTTGAGACAATGATTTATTCCCTCTAAATCTCAAGCACCTCATCTGTAAAAGAAGGTTCTCCTGAGGATGCAATCAGATATGTAAAACACTGAATGCATGCCTGGCACATAGGTGTGGCTACAAAAAGATCTTGAATCTTACACAAGGCCCATCTCACATGTTCAGAAAAGGAGATGTCCTAAAATTTCAGTGCACTCTCATAATTTCTGCTTTGGTCTTAGATCTTTAATTTTTAGTGGTCATTCTTGGTGTTAGTAATCTAAACTGCTATAATTAATGAATGACCCAACTTCAGTCAAAGTCAGTAGGGAATATATAGTCCAGGAACACTATAGCCACTAAGTTACTCATCTCTCTTCTTGACTAAGCAGTGGCTTTGTTGGAAAAAAGGGAAAGAGTTGGACAAAAATTGGTTAATGAGAAAATGTTTTGGGAACATGGAGGGATAGAACAAGCAGGTATTGGCAATGATGTAAAACTTCTACTTTTATGTTAGCAGAATTCAGGAAGCCAAAGTGAGATATTAGCAAAATTAGAGTTCATAAAATAATAAAAGAGTAGGGGAAGGAGATAACTGTAGACTTAGCTACCTGTTTTACATATTTCCTAGGGCTGCTTGAAAAACAAAACAAAATACACTTCTTCTGAGAAAACACTGAAGACTGTTAGTTCTCTTCAAATATCCATTCTCCTGCTTTTCCATAAGAGAACACTTTTTGGCAGAGCACATAGCATTCAGGAATAAACGTAACATTTCCCATCATCCCTTGCAGCTTGGGTGTGGTCATGTGACTGACTCTGGCCAATGGGGTATAAGCAAAACATTGCAGCTCCCAGGAAACTTCATTAAAAGACAATTAGTATGCACACTTTGCCACTTCTTCCCGCCTTCTCCCATCTTGTTTCTTGGAATATAGATGTGGTGGGAGCTCCATTTTGCAAAATGTGAAGGAGGGCCTACCATGTAAGGATAGCTGGGTGGAAAGCAAGAATGAGCAGAGAAATTATACCTGCCTTGACTGCATACTCCTACATTTTTAAGGAGAAAAAAAATATGCTTCTATCTTAGTGAAGACAAAACAAACTCTAACTGATAAAAAGACTTTCTGCAAAGATTACATTTAGCACAGTTTTGCTTTCTTTCAAAACTCTCTATTCCATTTAGAGGGAAAAATGTATATTTAGAGGAGGGAGACTTGTGATATGACAAAGCCAAGAAACATACAAGGAGTAAAGTTAAATAGTGGCATTATTTCCAAAATGAGGCTAGTCCTATAGGCATAAAATTGGTTCCTATATTAGAAACTTTTCCCTTTGACCCTAATGAAAATACGAGTTTATTTAGATAACAAATAAGCCAACTATAGCCCCTGTACACCGAAGAAATAGAATCATCTATGGTGAAGAATGGAAATGTGTGTATACAGCTATCCTGGGAAACAAAAATGTTCAATTACTTTGAGAAAAAGATTGAGGATATTGATCTATGGTTAACTCTAAGATTATATGAATTTTATATCTAGTCAATTTCTTATTTGAAGCAAGTTTTAAACTAACCTCTATGTGAACTGTAAAGATTTATAAGAATCTGAAAATGTTGAAGATATAAGGCAAATGATCCTGTATGAAATGGCTATCATAAAAAGCAAATCACTCTGCAACTCTGCAGTGCTTTGAAATAGCAAAAGGAACATACAGAAGATAAGCTGATAGGTAGAAACAAACTTATATTTAATGCATTTCAAAAAGCCCTTTCCTAAATAAATACAACAGATCCCTTCCATTCAATTCCTTCGCCAACTGTTGTCAACAGTGAAGAATTCAGAAGACATTATAAGTAAGCAAGGAAATATTACACTGTATGTTAACTAACTGGAAATTAAAGAAAAGATTAAAAAAAAGGAAATCTACATCAAGGGCTAGTTTAGGTATCTGACTCAAATGGTACACAGTACTGAATGATTCATGTTTCTTTTTAAAGATTTTATTTATTTATTTGACACACAGAGAGAGCGAGAGAGAGAGAGAGGGAGAGAGCACAAGCAGGGGGAGCGGCAGGCAGAGGGAGAAGCAGGCTACCTGCATGAGCAGGGAGCCCGATGTGGGGCTGGATCCCAGGACCCTGGGATCATGGCCTGAGCTGAAGGCAGTGGTTTAACCAACTGAGCCACCCAGGCGCCCCTGAATGATTCATGTTTTAAACAGAGTTTAAAAATAACAATTATGAAATAAGGGTATTGTTTGTTGATAACTGGTTTGTTTTAATGAGACTCGTAAGTAGGCAATACATGGACATTAAATACCTCCAAACACCAACTATACGGGATTAATCTTTTGTGGCTTAAAGCTTTGCTTCTGGTGGTAAAACCTCCATGTAATTGGCATCAGCGGTCAAGTCATACACTTCATTTCGGGCTGCTGGGTGGAAACAAAACCTCCTCTATTTGGCTTACAATTGCCCTCTCGGGGGTGTGCAATGTGCAACAACTGGCCAGTGAAAGATATTCAGGATACATCGGGATTAGTTAAGACTCTACAGAGCCTGGGAAGAAATATAAACACTCGAACAGAGCAGCATAAAAGAGAAGGTGATGTGCAGGAGGGGGCAGCCCCTAAACTGAAATACACAAGACAGAACAGAGAGGGCAGAGGAGACAGTGTAGAGGTGAGGTCTGCTGGACGGTGACTACAGAAAATGACAGGGCAGGAAGAAAGTTGCCTTTCTTAAAGTTCTGATGATTTATTTCTGGCATATATGAAATGCCAGGGCTGTCAAATCATAGTTTCATCATCATCATTATCATCAAAGAGTATTTATTAACCACACGTGCTGTACTGGGCATTGTACAAGCAAGCAAAATTGACATGATTTCTGATATCCAGGACCCAATAAAATAAATCAGAACAATCAATGTAGACAAATGGAGGAGAGCAGATAGCAAACAAGATACTTAACTGGGGAAAGCTTGAAGGTTAACAGTAAACTTTAAAATACTTAAAAAATATTTCTGAAATGCTTAGGCAAATTGGCAAATGTGCCTTCATGTCTATGAATAAGAATATTTCCTGATACATTTGGAGAGAGAAATAATGTGTTATTCTCTTTACACAGATAACCAAGTTTTAAAAATGAGTTCTATCAAATCAATGATTTGATAAATAAGGATTTTCTTTAAAAAAGATCTTGATGTGAAGAACCAAAACAGAAGGCTTCCCCATACATCATGGTCTCAACAGTGATAAAAAAGTGGGCCACAAACAGAAAATTTCACTTCTTCAATTTAACACATCTTCCTCTATATCAGTCCCATGAATGAATGCATGAGAATCATTTCCCTGGTCAGTACAACACTGATTCTGGAGTGAGATATAAAAAGACTCTCCCATGTTCAGGGCTTTTTTTTTTTTTTTTTTAACCTTTCCTTAATTCTCCCAAGTTCAAAAACTAACAGTAGAATCATGTATTGGCACGTATACATATATGTGGGGGGAGAGGGGAAATATGAAGATCCAATCTTGCATGAAAATCTTTACATTTAGTAGAGACTAATTCTAAGACCGCAGTGTTAATCTTTCCTGAGTCGTCAGGATCCTGCATGTGCTTATCATGTATCTTCCCAACTACATATGGCTCTGTGACAAATAGAAGAGGCTGCTAATGCTGCAATAGCTGAATGTCTCATTTAGGAACAAACAATTCTGGAAAAGCTCCCAGATTATGCATCTGTCCCTCTAGCTTCCACTTTAGAGGATAAAATTGGATGGTGATGACATGAGGATTAGTATATTATTCTTTCCCTCTGTGAGGAGTGTGGGGTTATTTCCCTCACCTTGACATGAGAGAAAAATATTTACTCAATGTCTCAGTAGAAAAATTTCAAGTGAGATAGAAAATGCTTATGAGAAAGTTGTGTTAGGAGTGGGCTTGCAGAATTACAGGCTCATTCCCTGGAGTCTGAATACAGAGATGATTAAGGCACTTTCTCTTCAAATCAGATTTCTTTGGTTTCTATTCCTGTTTTCCCCCCTTTCATTCCTTTCATTGTCTCGTTTTCCTTCGTGCAGTACATATGGCAGCAAGAGTCTGTGAGTGCTTTAATATTGTGGGCTTGGCATTAAGGGAATTAAACAAAGGAGAAACCCCTAGGGAAACAGCTTCCTGTTCTCTGTCTCCCAGCATCCTATTGACATGGGGCCCTCTGGTCCCAGCATGATGGTGGTAACTTTGGAAAAACTTTCTCTAGAGCAGTAGTGCCCACATACTTATCTCAGAGTAGGTACCGGTCAATTATAAAGTGTTGAGGGGTCCATGGTGAAATGCCAAAAGTACAACAATGTAATATGTTCTTCTGTAAGATATATCTTTTTTTTTTTCAATTTTGAAGTTAAGTCCTTCTTGTACTTAAAAAAGAATTTATGTATTATTTTAAAATTTTAAGTGTAAAATTCATTCAAGTATAGCATACACAGAGAAAAGTATACAAACCACAAGTGCATAGCTTCATAAACTTTCTTAACAGAAACCTATCAATGCAAACAACATCCAGATCAAGAGATTTGCCCTTGTTAATCACTACTCTTCACAACGGTAACCATATCTGACCTTTAACCCCCCAATATGCTCATTTTTTGAATTTTATATAAATGGACTCATATAATATGTATTCTTTTGCATCGGCTTCTTTCCTGTAGCACTATCTTCCTATTTCTTATTTTCTGAAATATCACTGGTAATGGCATTTGATTTTTTTAAATGTCCTCACCTTGTTTTTGCCATTTTCTGACAGTTCATTTTGCTCTAAAAATTCAGTATTGTAAGAATCACTACTCTTACTCTCATGTCCTCTTTACATCAGATCTAAAGCTCAGAATCACCTTGACTTGAACTACTTACATGTATGGGTGAGCCATCCCAAAGTACCTGACTAAATGGGATTCCAAAGAGGAATAGTGATTTAAAAGAAACAAATCACTTACTTGATGTCAGATAAGAACTGTGTTGCTACACAATAATGCCATCTTATGGCTGTACAGCAATGTGTAGCCTAGAAACTGTTTTCATTTTTATTATCTCATTTGAACTGTGCTATCCTCTTAGGCTTGGGGAGTAACTTCCTGAAAACGGGGCAAATTCATTAACCATGTGAGGAGTAGTAAAGCTGGTATCAGAAAGAAAGTAAAGACAACAGAGTGGCACTCCTTAAGTGTTTGTTGAAAGAAAGAATGGACTGTTTCTCTAATACTAGGTGGATCTTAGGTTAATTCTCTATTTTCACATGTTTCCTGTAGATATCTTTTAGAAGCAGTGAGTACCCACCAAGAATTAGATAAAAACAGAATTTAGCAGCAATGTTAAGTTCCCAAAAACTTAAATATTTGTTTTACATATATCTATCCATATACATGGATCAGTACATAGATACACAGGATTCATGAATTAAATGTTCATTGTGTTTACTATTTGTGTTCCCACAGGGAAAAAGAGCCACTCTTAGTATTTTGGAGATTTGCAACTTTACTGAGACACATGATGAAATTCTGTTTGCAGGAAGACAAGGTATGAAAGCAGGTCTCTTAGATAATGAGTGAGCAGTCACAAATCAGTCTGGCTTTTAATTCTCTACTTGCCCTCACCTAAAAAGTAATGTCTGTTTTAATTTATGACATTTAATAAAGGTGAGTTTTGCCATTATAGCATTCATGAATTTGGTGATTAATGATGGTCTCAAAATCTATGCCTTAGGAATGCCAAGAGTCTAATGCATTTTCTCATATCTGTAACTTATTGTAAGTATACACTATGCAAACCTATTGGAGCTAAATATTTTGGTAAAATGGAAATATGCAGATGTGCTATTTAATATGTGTTTGGGTAAGTCATTTAACATCTTTGTAATTTAGTCTCCCCTGTAAAATAATGAAGCAGGGCAAAATCATTAAAGTCATTTCTAGCTGTAAAATTTTATTTATTATTAATTATTAACTATCAACAATAGTTTGGATTATCGTTCCACAGTCACTCTTCTTCCCCTTCCACTGTAGGAAGAGACTACTTTGCCACTCTATTGATGTCAGGCTTGCTCTGGCCAGTGGAATAGGAGTGAATTTAATGTGGGCCCAGGCCATAAGTGGCCCATAATACAAGCACAGGTCCACAAGGGAGGTTATGTCTCATCCATGGTGATCTGTCATGAGAAGACAATGGCACTGACCCTGCATTTTGAGCTCAGGAAAAAGATAAACGTAGCCGACCTTGACCTGACACATATCCCAGAGTCTACGTCAGCTAACCCACAGCTTAAAATAGCTGCCCAGTTAAGCCCAGCCTCGGTCAGCCAAACTACAGGCAACTTAAAGACCCATGACCATGAAAATAAATGCTTGTTGTTTTAAGTCACTGGCTTCTGGTGTACAGCTTCATACCACCGTATTATGGTAATAGCTGACTACTACCCGGTCATAGATGAATCATGTATGAAAAAATACCAATATAGCCATTCTTACTGGCTCACAGGTATTTTGGTAGAACAGAGTTTGAAGAGGTTGTAGGACAGCCAGGGACTCATAAACCATGAGGCTGAACAAAAGAACAAAAGTCATGTGAAGGCCTTATATGCCCAATTAAGGAATCTGGAGTTAATTCTAAGGAGAATGAGATAATGGTACTGAAGTTCTTACACTTTAGAAAAACAACTCTGGATGAAAGATAATTGGGAACAAAAGGAGGATGATCATTAGAATTAATGGAGATTTCTGCTATACGTATCAGTTTAGAAACCTACTATAGTAAATAAAGGACTAAAATAGAAGTAAGGATATTTAGAAATGGACAGAGTTAAGAGGGAGGTTCCCTGTAATTATTAAAAATGATTTTATTTTCTTTGAGAATAATAAAGAAGACTGTCTTGAGACTACAATCTTTATTTTTTATTTTTTAAAATTATGCTAAGTGAAATAAGTCAAGCAGAGAAAGTCAATTATCATAGGGTTTCACTTATTTGTGGAACATAAGGAAGAGCATGGAGGACGTTAGGAGAAAGAAGGGGAAAATGAAGGGGGGGAAATTGGAGGGAGAGACGAACCATGAGAGACTATGGACTCTGAGAAACAAACTGAGGGTTCTAGAGGGGAGGGGGGTGGGATGATGGGTGAGCCCGGTGATGGGCATTAAGGAGGGTACGTACTGCATGGAGCCCTGGGTGTTATACACAAACAATGAATCATGGATCACTACATCAAAAACTAATGATGTACTGTATGGTGAGACTATAATCTTTAAAACAAATTGTTTTAAATAATTAGAACTTTTAACCTAAAATAGGAAAATAAAACAATATTCTACCTTCTTGTGGTGTGAAGCTAAAGAATATATGTGACTTTTTGAAAACGTGGTCACAAGCTATATATGTTAAATAAGGCAAACCCTGAAAAATTATTTTAAATCAACTTAACAAATTCTTCATAGCAAAAAAGAGTAGGGGGACTGCAAAATGTTATATATCACCTTCAAAATAGAAGTAGAAAGTAAAAATCAACTTTTTACTGATAGCTTATATGTCAAACATTAATCTAATTATCAATCTGCTATAAATATACAGGACACAGATTTGACCAAAGATAAACATTGTATACTGTACAGTATTTAAGCCACCTCAATTAAATAACAAAACCTATTTGACATTATGTGAAATTTTAGAAGGTAATATAGTGCTCCAACGTAATGCTAACCCCAGTACAGAATAATTTCTAGAATTCAGCTCATTAGTCTGTTCACCATTATTTGTTCTCACTCCACTTACTTTTTTCCAATGATAGTAATACTTCTCCCTTTCTTCCTCCCTACCTTTCCACAGAGAACACTGAAATGAACTCCATGGTTCTCTGAAAACAGGTATAGTAATTTAGGAAAAGAAAAGTGTTACCTACCCTTGTCGGTCCTTGTACATTTTGTTAACTCTTTCCCATTGGACATCGAGCCGTGAGAGAGCTTCCTGGAGCTTTGCCCTTTCTGCAGGGGTGGCACTGTGCAATGCTGCTGTCTTCTTTTTGTGAATGATGTCAATCCGACCTGAGATTTGTTGCAAAGTGTCTTTTATGTTCTGCAATATAGAAAATTTGAAATACAGCAGAAATGAATCAGCTGTCTATGGAAAGAGAAAAAAAAGGAAATTCATAAGCCTCAGAAATAAGAAATAGCCTTACAATTCTTTTTTTTAATATTTCAAGTTTTTATTTAAATTCTAGTTAGTTAACATATTATTGTAATATTTGCTTTAAGAGTAGAATTTAGAGATTCATCAGTTGCATATAACACTCGGTGCTCACCACAGGAAGTGCCCTCCTTAATCCCCATCACCCATTTAGCTCACCCCCGACCCACCTCCCCTCCAACAACCCTCAGTTTGTTCTCTAGAGTTAAAGTCTCTCTTTTGTTTATTTTATTATGTTATGTCAATCACCATACATTACATCATTAGTTTTTGATGTAGTGTTCCATGATTCCTTGTTTGTGTATAACACCCAGTGCTCCATGCTGTACGTGCCCTCCTTAATACCCATCACCAAGCTAACCCCTCTCCCCTCTAAAACCCCCAGTTTGTTTATCGGAGTCCATAGTTTCCCATGGTTCATCTCCCCCTCCGATTTCCCCCCTTAATTTTTCCCTTACTGCTATCTTCTTCTTCTTTTTTTTTTTAACATATAATGTATTATTTGTTTCAGAGGTAAAGGTCTGTGATTCAACAGTCTTACACAATTCACAGCACTCGCCATAGCACATACCCTTCCCAATGTCTATCACCCAGCCACCCCCATCCCTCCCACCCCCCACCACTCCAGCAACCCTCAGTTTGTTTCCTGAGATTAAGAAATGGTTTGCCTTCCTCTTTTCTTTTTTCTTTCCCCATGTTTGTTTCTTCCATATGTGAGTAAAATGATATGGTATCTGTCTTTCTCTGACTTATTTCACTTAGCATAATACCCTCTAGCTCCTTCCACATCATTGCAAATGGCAAGACTTCATTATTCTTTGTGGCTGAGTAGTATTACATTGTGTGTGTGTGTGTGTGTGTGTGTGTGTGTGTGTGTGTGTGTGTGTGTGTGTATACCACCTCTTCTTTATCCATTCATCAGTCGATGGACGTTTGGGCTCTTTCCATAATTTGGCTATTGTTGATCGGTCCTGCAATTCTTAATTACTGACTTATTAAAATCATCATCCCTGAATCCCAGTGATGTCAATATGTTCAGATTCAATGGGTAATTCACAGTCCTCATCTCAATATGGCTGATGACTCTCTCCATCTTAAAACTCTTATCTTCATTTGGCTTCTATATCCTGAACTCTTCTGGTTTTTCTTCCACCTTCTTGTCCACTGCTCCCTCAGTCTTTACTGAATCCTGCCTGGACTGATCTCTTAGTACTGGAGTGCTCTAGCTTAGTTTTGACACTTTTTTCCTTCTCTCTCTATGCTCCCTATTTGGTCTGATGACTCCAAATACTGTCCATACAGTGATGATTCCCAAACTTCTATTTCCAGCCCTAACCTCAACTTGCAAACCAGATTCACAAATTCAACTGCTTTCTTGACACTCGGACGTCCCATGGGCATCTCAAACTTAAACCAAATTCTGAACTGCATCCCCTTATCACTCTCTTCCAGTGGTTTTCCCCATTTCAGTAAATGGCATATCAAATAATAGTTATTCAGGCTGACAACCTTAGAGTCACCCTTTACTTTTCTTTTTAAAGTATTCAAGTTGTTAGACAATGCTGTTGGCTTTACTTCCAGAACAAGTCCAGAATTTGATCACTTCTCATTACCACCCCTGCTATAGCTTTGATATATTCCATCATTATATCTCATCTGGATTATTGCAATGGCTACCTAAATGATCCCCCTGCTCCAGTCTTACCGCTCTCCTAGTCAATTCTCCATACAAGAGCCAAAAAGATTTTTTCAAAACAAATCAGGTCATATTTCTACTCTGTTCAAAATCCTCCAATGGCTTCTCATCAAGCCCATCATCTTTACTATGGCCTACAAAGTTCTAAATGACTTGGCTGTATGTTGGTTGTATGTTGTCTACCATTCTGATCTTTTCTTTTCTTAGTCTTGGCTGAGTCCAGACATTTCAGCCTCATTAACCTTTCTGCGTTCCTCAAGAATGCCAAGCATTCTCTTGCTTCCAGGGTTCTTCTGTACTTGCTGTTCTCTCTGCCAAAAATATTCTTTCACTCCAAGACATTTATATGACTAGTTCCCTCACTTCTTTCTCATCTAAGAGCCTTCTCTACCACTCTACTTTAAATAGCAGCCCTAACTATTCTGCATTCCCTGTATTCTTCATTTTTCTTCATGACATTTATGACTAACATTAAATTATATATCTACCAGTCTCTCTACACTACTAGACTAGACCCTATAAGTACCAGGAAATGTTGTCTGTCTTACTCTCCATTGGGTTTTCAGAACTCAAACCTATGTCCAGCACATGGTAGATTACTCAATGCATTTGGTTGAATAAATGAATAAACTACTGTATCCTATAAGTTAATTCTAAAATTTTTATCTATATTATATTTAAGGGAAAAAATCACAAACCATGAGTTCATTACATAATACACATCTTTAATAATATTGATTTTCAAAAATGCTAAAAAGTATATATTTGGCCAGTCTTACTAGTATGAATTTGGTTATTTTGCTCATCTGAATTGTTATAGACAAGTCAATTGAGCAAACATTTATTGAGTTCTTCCATGTACCAGGATCAATAAAAAGGAAGCAAAGGTAGGTGAAGCACAGTTTTATTTGTTTGTTTTTAAGAAGTTTGCAATGGACCTTACTGTGGTAGTTAGAGAGGGTGCGGTTTGGAGAAATAATAGTGTAGAAGCCCCAGCTAGATGACAAGAAAGAATTGGATGAGCATTCTAGTTTATTCTTTTCCAGAAGTTCAAAGAAGGAATGAATCATATACCATATTTGGTCGCACACTGAGGAAAGAGCTCATGCAGGAAGTGCAGTTTGGAGTGTACATAGCTGAGTAAAGTGGGAAGGGCATTATGCTTACAAGACAGGGAAGATGAGCAGTCACATTTGGCCGACTTTTTGGAAATGTAGAGGGTTAGGAGAAGATGGGTCAGGAAACAGAGGCTAGAGATGTTTAAAAATGTGCTTTAGAGATTGTGAATGTAAGTCAGTAGCCAATGGGAAACCATGATTCATATAGTAATTGTGATGGAAAATTTCACATACATACAAAAGCAAGAAAGGAGTACAAATAGCCCCCTTGCACCTACTGTCTGGTTCCAATTCTTATAAAGTCATGGGCAACCTTGTTTCATTATACTCCCACACATTCACCTCCACAAATTGATTATTTTGAAACAAACTAATATAATATTTTTTCCATGAATACTTCAGCCTGTTTCCAATATATATGAATGCTTTTCAAGGAAAGTACACATAATACCATTATCCCACCTACAAAATTAAAAACAAAACCATCAGTGTAATTAAGTATCCAGTTGGTATTCATATCTGAGTTGGACTGAGAAAGTTGGTTAGGAAGAAAACTTGGCAGAACTTGGTGACTGTATATTGAGTGACGAAGAGGAAAGACTCAAATTACTCCCAGGTTTCTGGCCTGGGATTCTGGATGAATAGTGGTGTCACTGAGTAAAAGGATTTCAGATGGATAAACAGGTTCTCTGTGTGTGTAAGTGATGAGTTCAGTTTTGCATATGATCATATTGAGAAGCCTTTGGAGCATCAGACTGTAGATATCCAATAGGCAGCTGGCATTGATTTTGCAAAGAGAAACGAGATGGCGACTACTGTTGGGACATACATCTTTTCACATTTCTTTTCCTTTGCTCTCTCGCTGTCTCTTTTTTTTAGAGAGAGAGAGAGAGTGCGTGCATGCAAGTTGGGGGAAGGTAGGGGCAGAAGGAGAGGGAGAAAGAGAATCTTAACTAGACTCCATGCCCCAGCGTGGAGCCCAATCTGGGGCTTGATCTCACGACCCTGAGATCATGACCTGGGCCAAAATCCAGATCAGACGCTTAACCGTCTGAGCCACCCAGGTGCTCCTCTTTTCACATTTCTGCATGGTCTGAGCTTTCTGAGCAAAGAGCACTGGCATCTGGGTTAAAGGATGATTGAATAGCAAACATACCTTAGTGTTCAGACTAGTGCAATGCACCAGAAAGACCTGGAAACACTTTTCCCAGATCTGTTTGCTTATGGGCCAATTTACAGTCTGAGGATAAGAGACCTAGACCGTTCCCTCTCTCTGGAGAGGATTTGTTTACCCCCTAGAGCAAAGGTCTCTGTTTCTGTCTCACTTGTTCTGTCAGATATGCCAGCTGCCTTGCATAAGCTCCGTTATCCATAAATTTGGGGACTCCCTCCCTTACTGCAAGCCCTGCATACACAGATAAATATGCGGCTCTCACTGCATTGTCCCATGGGGGTTTGGGGCATGTGCACTGGTGCTAAGATGCTCTTGAGTAATTAATGATGTGTTCTCTGATCCATACATCTTGGGTTTCCTGTCAGAATAGATAAATATAAATATAAAACCTTAATAAGTACCAATAAAAGGAATATTTTTTCCTACTTTCAGACAAAATTGGGGAGGATTTTAACCATGTATGAGATGGAGACTAGGCCAGATAGTGAGGGGCTACTGCTGAGCCTACAGCTTTCCAGGAGGCAGTCTCAAGCAAACTTTAAAAGTCACATAGGGCATCAGGAAAGAGGTTTTGGGTAGATCTTAGGAGGTTTTCCTGCCTCATTCTAAGACTTCATGGCTGTGGTGCATGAAGATCTGACTTGGTGGAGGACGAAGCTACAGAAGCAAGCGAGAATATAGAGAATATCCGTTGTAAGGGGTACAAGTCAGTGCTTCTGTTAGGACCCTTAAAAAGAGCAGCTGTTTTCCCAGGAAGAGACTGGGTAAAACACAATGGTTATGGGTGATATGAATGAATTTCAGAGAGAAAAAGAGAGAGAGAAAGAGACAGAGAGAGGGAGGGAAGGAGATTGTTTCTTTTTTTTTTTTTAAAGATTTTTATTTATTTATTGAGAGAGAGAGAATGGTAGAGAGAGAGCATGAGAGGGAAGAAGGTCAGAGGGAGAAGCAGACTCCCCGCTGAGCAGGGAGCCCGATGCGGGACTCGATCCTGGGACTCCAGGATCATGACCTGAGCCGAAGGCAGTCGCTTAACCAACTGAGCCACCCAGGCGCCCAGGAGATTATTTCTAAAATTCCAAGGTGTTCTCTTCAAGTCTGTGTACACCTTACAATAGGGAGGCTTCATTTTTTTTTTTTAAGCAATTCAATTGAAGTCTGTGGTAAGAATACTTATCTGACATGTCATGTATTACCATGTGAGTGGAAGGCAGGCATACCAACATAGAAATAAACTATGAGATTATTTATCTGGAGGAAAGAAGATTAAAATTATGTTTTACCAGCATTACATACAGAATTGCTAGTCACTGGAATAACACCCCTAGATGTCATTTAATTGCACAAGAGATGGTCAAATTGCTCAGAGAACTTTGTTAGAATAAAAGAGTGAGAAGAAAGGTTGGCTAAGGACGAGCCTCCATGGAAAGGAACAGCCGAGGAAGGAGGTGAATATGCCCGAAGAGTAACTGTCATCAGACCTAGGAGGAGAGCAAGAAGAGTAAAGTATTTCAAAACCAAGAGAAGGAGGGCGCCTGGGTGGCTCAGATGGTTAAGCATCTGCCTTCGGCTCAGGTCATGATCCCAGGGTCCTGGGATCGAGTCCTGCATTGGGCTCCCTGCTCCTTGGGAGCCTGCTTCTCCCTCTGCCTCTCTCTCTCTCCCCCTCTCTCTGTCTCTCATGAATAAATAAATAAAATCTTAAAAAAAAAAAAAAAACAAGAGGAGGAAGAGCATCAGGAAGGAGGGAGGAGGGAGTTTCCAACAAGCCAAGTGCAGCTGGGAACAGGAGTGAAAAGGAAACCTGACAGTTCAGGAGGTCACTGGTGATCTTATCTGGAGCAATCCCACCAACTTCAAAGTGTGAAAATATAAATCTGGACAGAGCAGACAGTCTTCCACTGTCATCCTCTTTCACTACAAAATTGAAAATGGCTTAGTACTACACTGCAGTTCACTTTATTTGACATAAAACACTTCGTCTTGAGGAAAGGTTTACTACTAATAACAACAAAACCGATAATGCAACAGAAATTTTAAAAAGACAGAATGGATCTGGTATATGTGATCAATGCCCTAGAAGTCACTGTAGTCAAACATTCATCTTACATGCTTTCTTTTCTTTTATTTACCTGGCAAAATTCCATTACTATCTTCTGAGAGCTCTGAGCCTGCAGCCTTGGGTAGAATGGTTAGGGCTGTCCTGCTAGCTTGATTAGGTCAGGTGCTAGGAACAGGTGTCAAAGTGACTTCTTTGCTATTTCTGTGAACTCGACTGACTTGGGCTGCCTGATTTCACCACCACTTGCTCCGGCTCAACTCCTGATGATGTAAGTCATGGACTCCATTTTAGTGTGGCTGCCAGCCTAAGGGCAACAATCCAGAACTCTGACAATCCCTCCATTTGATACCAAAAGCCAGGTGACAGACAGGCTGATTACTTAAATTTACAGTGAGGCAACCAGCCACATTTGCCTGTACATTGGGAGCCCACCCACTTAAAATAAATAGCTGTGATCTCCAAGGGGGATAAAATTTAAGAGAAGGGAAGGAGGATCTTTCCCACCAGAATAAAAGTAATCTGTTTATGGCTTTGATGTGGGACATGTGTATGCGTGCACGGACAGACACACACACACACACACACACACACACACACACAGACACACACACACATACAGTAGGTAAATCTATTCTCCCTCTGAGGATTTGAGCTTGCAAAACTTCCTGATTTTAAGCCAAATCTCTGGAGAGCTCCCAGTCCTCTAAAAAGTGGTAGAATTGCTCAGAATCGAGTTATGAACAGTTTCAGCAATGCTGGGCAGCATGTTGCAAAGGCAGGAAAACTTTCTATCTTAAGTGAGGAAAGCAAAAAGCAAAAACTGGGGCAGGGGATGTCACACTCCCTCGATATCTAGATAATAGCTCCTTGGTGTATTCTCAGACAATGTTGTCAAAATTGGCTGGAGTCCAGGAAATCCTTTTTAAAGTCCCTACACATGCTCTTGTCCCTGAGGCACTGCACACAGAAAAATGGTACATGCACCAAAGAAAATTCTGTAGCAGTTTCCACAGTTTAAAGCCAGAGATGAGATCTTTTATAGCTTTTTACTATTCTAGTTTGTCTAGAAATAAGTGATCTTTATAGTTTTTGACCCTCTAAAAATGAAGCCATAGTCCCTGTAGTTACTATGGTGATAGAAAAATCCCTAGGATCACTATAGAATATATTATTTTCATTTCTATCCCTGAATAGTTCCTTATATTACCTGAAAATATGATGGCAAAATCACGAAGTAGCCACTTTTTCGTCAATTTTGCTCTTAATTTTGACATGCCCCTCTGAATTGACCTCCCCGCGCTCTCTGTCAGTTGGCTAAGATGTGCGTTAGTCACTATCCCTGCGAAAGGAAACTTTAATTTCTGGAAGGCATTTGTACATTACCAGCATTACATACAGAATTGCTAGTCCTTACTATTTTAAAACAGTGTCCTTGCAGCTCAGCTTCATGGAATCAAGTCAGTTAAATAAGACCCTTATTTATATACCGCTAACAGAGAAAAATTAGATAGCAAAGTAACTTTCACAACTGGAAGATGAAGTCCAGCTATGTGAAATCAGGAAAAAACAGAAGATTATGAACCGGGGCGCCTGGGTGGCTCAGTCGGTTAAGCGTCTGCCTTCAGCTCAGGTCATAATCCCGGGGTCCTGGGATCGAGTCCCGAGTCGGACTCCCCGCTCAGCGGGGAACATGCTTCTCCCTCTCCGCCCCGCTTGTGTTCATTATGTCTCTCTCTCTCTCTCTCTCTCTCAAATAAATAAATTTTAAAAAAAGATTATGCACTATACTGTTATCAGTCAAATTTCTAGTTGAAAAGCTGGTGATTTAAATAAGAGTCCCTTGATAACAGAGACATGAAAAGCCCGAACTTGGAGATAAATGATATTTAAGAACATGAGTCTCCCTTTAGAGAGAATTGGTTTTTAAAAGGGATTCATAACACAAACAATTTGAACCCAAAAGTACTTTGTTTATTCAAGCCCTGGGTAATAAGTACTTCAATGGGCTAAACAGAGAAACTAGACACTACAGACCATTGATCTAGGGACCCAAACAGGGGACCTTTTTGCCAATTAATCAGGTTGAGATAAAAGTCTCAAGTAACTCTTCACTATGCTCTCTTCTCTGTCACAAGGGACAAATTTCTGCCATTCAGTTTTTCTTCTGTTCAATGTAAAGCAGCAACTACTCCCTTGTTGTCAGAATGTTTCACTGCGGAGCATGCCTTTATCCACCTAAACGGTAAACCTATTTGTACGAATGTCAACGTCGATACTGAGGAAACTGAACAGGGCTGGAGGGGGGGGATGGTGGGATATGATAAACTGAACTTATCGTAAACAAGATGAAAATAAACTTAAAAAAAGTTATTGGACTTTTAATGTTGTTTCTTACCCGCCACTTAAGTTGTCTGTCTCAAAAATATGATGAAGAGTGCCAGTATGGTCTCTAGTATTTAAAACAGTATCATTTCTGTTTTGTTTACTCTGTGGTCATGAAAATAAGTGGGCATCTCACATACAAAATATAAAATTCAATTCAGCACTTGCTTAAACTTCAGCACAGAATTAAGAAATACGGATGCCTATAATTTACAGGCATCTTTAGTCCTATTTATACCAAGGAGTAACCTCAAACACGCCTTCATGAGTTTAAAAGTCTTAACAAGGTAGAATTTAAAATATGTTGATTGTATGTGTATATACAAACATTAATCTGAAATTGTGTCTTCTACTTTAAAGTTTGTAATAACATATTCAGAAATCATTTAATGTTTGCTTCAAATTTGGCCAGTGCTGCCTTAGTAAAAATGTTTCTATAAGGGGGGGGGGGAAAGGCTATCTTTAAAACAATATGGTTTCAGAGCTAGAAACATATAAGATAATATGAAAAATATGAAATTGATTGTTTAGGGTACTTTCCCCTAAAAGTGACTTCCATATAATGATATTCTGGTTTCAAGTATTTTGAACTTCATTTTAAATCTCTCTCTCTCTCTCCCCCCTCTCCATCCATCCATCTAAAATTGCTTTCCAGTGATTCTTCAGTCTTCCTTCCTCCAAGTGACTCATGTGAGCAGATGGCTATAAACACCTAAAATTCACATTTTTTTTTTACCATATTTACTTCCCGAAAGAAATTTCTATTTATTGGTTCACCAATAGCTTCCTCACTGCAACTTCTCCCTCCCCTGCAGCAGTCGGTACTGTTAAGCACAGCCTGCATCACCCAGCCCCGGCCTCCCTAGACTTACCTCATTGTGCTATGCCCCAGCTTGCTTTTGACTTCCCTGTATACGTCTGTCCTATTCATTAACTCAACAAATAACTATTGAACACCTACCATGTGCCAGACATAGTCTATGTACTGGGGCTACAACAGTGAGCCAGAGACACAAAGTCGTCCTATTTCTGTTAGGTTCACAAACACTTTGCTGTGGCCTTAAGCAGATTCAGTCACTAAATGGCTGAGTCCCTTCATCTGCCGGATGCCCCCTCTGCTGGGCACTCTCAGCAGCGGGTCTATGATACTAATGTTGGCATCTTGCTTATGCCATTTCCCACCTCCACCAGTAAGATCCATTGGTGCCAAACCGATATTTAGGTCGTGGGAGTGGCCGAGATTGTCCACAGAAGTGGCATGAGAAGGAAAGAGGGCTGGGAAAAGAACAGAGGAAAAGACACCTTTTGTGAGCAAGGGTGAAGGAGAAATAACAAATTGCCCCGAATTATTCCCATATGTGTATCTCTAATCAAGATCCTCTCCTAAACTCTGACTTACATATATCCAACTATCTCTTTGATATTTGTGAGGATATCTAATAAACATCTTAAGCTTAACATACCACAACTGAACTTACACCAAACCTTGCAGCCTAACCTGATCCTTCTGCGAGTTTCTACATCATATAGTTAAATGGCAGCTCCATTGCCCCAGTTGTTCATGACAAAATTCTTACTGTTATCCTTGAATCCTCCCTTGACCAACCTGCCTGCAAGTGGCCACCAAATCCTATGAGCTATGCTTTCAGAATGTATCCAAAATTTGACCTCGCCACCACTCAGATCCAAACCACCATCTCCAGCTTGGATAATTCTGAATATGGGCATAAGAGTGCTTCTTTCATAGGGTTGTTTGTGATGACCATTTGAGTTACCACAAGCAAAGAATTTAAAACATGTCCTGGGACATAATAAATAACTGGTAGCTATTAGTACTGTCCAAACTCCAGTTACATCCAAAGCACAGATATTCAAAGGCTTTCTCCTCTGTAAAAATTATTCTCAGTCTCAGCTTTCCACATTGCTTTCTTCTCTTCCTGAATCTGGTTACACTTATGCCTTATACTATATTTTGCCTATATTATGTCTTTCCTACTTTTATGACTTCCTAACTTGTTTGTATCACTATGATATGTGTATCCAATTAATGTTACAAATTACCAGAGTGCAGGGATCAAGCCTTCTATTTCTCTTTTAAAGTGTTAAACACAGTATTTGGGCCTTAATAAATATTTGTTGAAGTGAACTGAGGAGTGGAGTCAAAGCTCTGAATCTTAACTTGCTTATGAAAATCCAATTTGAATGGAATCACTGAACCTTAAGATTTGTTACATTGTTCTTGAACCATTGCAGATAGGCATTCAGGTCCCAACAGATGTTGTGAGATAGTCAGTTATGTCCCCGTTTATTCTGTTGTACTTTTACTGGTTATTGAGCTATTAGAGTAAAGAGCAGAATAGCAGTCCATCTGCATTTCCTGTCTAAGTTTCTTCGTGCTTTTCTCACAGTACCTCAGATACCTAAGTCCTTCATTCAGAATTATATCTGCCCAAGTTTCTCAGATGCCATAGAGCATCGATAAGAACAAAAGGAAAAATGTAAAATTGCACTTCACTGCCCCACGTATTCCTCAAAGACAACGATTCTAGTCCATCAGCACCAACTAAACTGGAAACAATTTCACAAGTCTTTCTGTGATAGGTACATTGTGTGTTGAGTCGTGCACACTGTCTAAATCACTTTATTGAAAGTCTTGAGAGAAAAATCGGCTCTTGAACATAGCAAAGGAGAGTTGTAAAGGAGCAAATGCTATTTCTCTTCAAAATGAGACATATGGCATTCTATATTTCCATTTTTTTTTAGAACCAGGGCATGCTTTTATGTCTTGTGTAACTGAGCTGAGGAGGGGCAGGTAGGTTTTGTGGAGAAAAATGCTAAGGCAATACAGCAATCCAGGGAAATCTAAAAGAAATGATTACCACTGAGGAATAGGATTACAAAATGTGGGCAGGATGTTTTTCTTTCCTCTATTCACTTTATACTCTTTTATCCTGTATACATGGGCCACCAAGAACATCTTATTATTTTGATAAAGTACTGAAAATCCAGTTTGAGTAATCAATCAAGTGCATAGATAGCTGCTATGTAAGATATAATTAAATCTGTATAAATTAATAAAATGACAATACACTATTTTGGAAAAATAGGAAACCTATTTGGTAACACTTTGCCCATCTGATAAATGATCAAGGCTGTTGATGTTAGGAGAACATGCTTTTCCATCACAGTGTTTTAGATGGGAGATAGAAAAGCAAAACCACTGTTTCATATAATTGTTCTGAGCTAAACCTAAACACTTAAATTTAAGAACAACAAAACAAAATATGATATAGAAGGAGGACCCTAACATTCTATTTCATTTCTTTACCTTCTTGAAAGCCCCACAGAGATCCCTAAGGATGAGAACATTCTATAATCTTTTGTCTAATGTTTGGCAAATTAAACTTGGAAATTGGTAGTAACTGGTATCCATTAATTATATGTAATTTACAATACAAAGTATTTGCTTTTTCTCTGTAAATGTTTGACAGTATGCATTAGGATTTAGAAATAAGCAGACTTGGATAAAAGTCACTAAATTAGACTGAACTATACACAATTGCCAATATTTGAACATTTTGATCTACATAATGTCAATTCATAAGGCTCAATTGAATGCTATTATAGTATTAACATGCTATGATTACCAATTTAAGCAGGAAAATGAATACAGACTAGCTTTTCTAAATGGCCAAAGGGAAAAACAAAACATATAATAACAAAAATAAATCTCAGAACCCCAAGAAAAAAGAAAAACACTACTGATTAAAACATTCTTCAATTAGAACTATAACTTCAATGCTTTTAAGTAGTTAATAAGTCAGAGTTCTGAAATCTGAACAATGGATTTTAAATTACTGAAAAAGGGTAGGGAAAAAATGAATTCAACATATTTCACTGGAAAACAAAACAACAAAACAAACTAAAAAACAGCATCCTCTTCTTGATAAAAGCCACAGCACATAGAAAATTGGAATGATCTCGATGTTTCACATCCTTAAGAGAAATCTAAAACAGTGCGTTATTTCTTTAGCACCTAAAATTAATAGAAGAATGAAAATTTTATCCCCAAATAAGTAATACTTTGCATTGGAAATATACTAAAGGAAAATGATTGAGAGTAAATAAGATTCTCTAAAAGAAGTTTTTGTCAAAAACAAATGTTTTTTTTACCTATGTGCATTCTCTTTGACATTAAACTTTTTTTTAACCTTTAGGCTAGTTTCCAAATCTGGAAATAACTTTATGTATATTTTATCCTGTTGTCAACATTTTATTTAAAGTTTTCTACATACAAATATGCAATTGTATATGGTATACTACTTTTTAAAAGATCATTTGTTTAAGATTATTTACATGAAAACCTAATTTATAGTAATTTTTGAGATTTTGGATATTTGATGAAGCAATATGGGTTTTACGAATTGTGACACTTATATAATTACACATTTTTACAAGAATTTTTCCATATAATCCCACATGCTTTCACTTTATCTTCACAATCGTACTGCTGAAAAGGCTGGGACAGTTATTATCCTTAATCTAATTTCAAAGTTATAAATACTGAGACTTATGTGATTTGCTCAAGGACACAATCAGAGTCAGATTTGGCATCCAAATTTATGTCTTTTATGTTCAAATCCAGTGCTTTATCAACCTCTGTATCCTACTGCCTGTCATAACCATATAATGCAAGCTCAGTGAATGCAAAATATTTCTAATATTTCAATTATTTGTGGATTTCCTGCCATACATTTTCATAAATGATTGGCTTAAAATTCAGTATGTACAAACCTAGGTAGAGTAAATGTCTCCATGATAGTATACACGCATATATAGTTAGAATTCATCTATGTCTGGATGATTTAACTCAACGTGTAAAAATATAATGTACAAGAGGCTAATCTTGTTTCTCTTTTCAGGCCTGGTACTGATAGATTAACCTTGCTCTGTCCTCTTTGATCATGGAATCCATATCAGGATTTACAAGACTACTGTTCATTCATTCAACAGATGCACATTGAGCACCTATTAAGTGCTTGGTACTGTTCTAGGAGTCATAGATACAGTGGTGAACAACAAGAAAATACCGTTTTTTCTGCCTAGTGGTTGTGCATATGATCTTTGGTGGTCACCACAGGGAACAGGCCAGAAGGAGCAGCTGGCTCATTTGCAAACCATTGTTAAGTGGTGAAAACTGTATCTTTTGCTGGTGCTGACTCAGTATCACCATCTCAATCAATGTAGCACTGCAGTTAAATGGGTATACATACACTTAAATGCATGTGTATGTGTTTTTAGATTTATAAAACCCTGCACTGTTGTTTCCACATTTTGGGAAGGGGAAAATAATAGCTTTAAGCAGTTTTAGCTAACAAAAACGCCCTGAGACCCTTTGTAACTTGGTTAACAGAAGAGCACACAACTTCCATTTCTAAGAAAAAAAAGATGAGAGAAACCCGTTCGTAGCTGTGGTGACAGCAGCCACTGGGGAGTAGATCTATCTTAAAATTGAAAAAGAGAAACTGGCGTACCAAAGACTCAAACTACAGTTCATTTTCACTCTCTGGAATTTGTCTTTATCTGACAGATGAAGGCAACACCCTATATAAATCTAATTCTTACCCTCTTTATGTCCCATCTAGCTACCAGGCACTACATTAATGACATATCAAATTGGGAAGAGTGTTCAATCAAAAGGCATTAAAGTATTTATTAATTATATTTTTCTGAGCTTCTAAAGAAAAATTTTAAAGTTATTTTTAGTGGCTTTATGGTAAGTTGCCCTTTTGATTTTTTCTGCACGGTTTATGGTCCACATGTGAAAAACACTTCATAAACACAACTATATATTTTGGCCAAAACAGCCTCCATAGGATGATGCATGGTCCTTGTGTAAATAACAAATCAGTAATTATATATCATAGATCAAAAAACGACAATCTTAACTGGTCAAAGTACAACCTGAATGAGTCATAAATAGAAGGAAAACATCCCCACATCTTATTTGCAACCTCAGAATTTCCACCAGCCTCATGAATTGTACGTTTTGATGTGAAAGTTTCTGACTTCAAGAATGTATAGGATGGGGATTATCAAAATAGTCTTGCTGAGAGAAATGCAGTAGGAGTGGGTTCTTAAAGTACATTTTAGCAAAGATGGGAGTACTTTGCAGCAAGGAAGTCAAAGTAGGACAACTGCTGGGCCTGATGAAATGCTTGTGGGGGAAAAAAGAATGAATAATTTCCTATAAAAGAGACACATGTATAAAATATAAAAGAAAACTGTACCAAAACACAGATAAATATGAACTGGGCATGGCTACAATGCAGTAAATATCTATAATCGCTTCATCATTAGAGGAATGAAAAATTAAGTAGATTTAGGTAGGATTTAAATCACAGTGAAAAGATTAATATTTGTAAAGTAATTCACAAATATAAATAGCAAATTGAACAAATAAATCCCCAATCATAAAAGCAGTAGAAGAAAGGAATTATATTTATAACTGAATAAATGTGGTAGCTGAAAAATGTGATTTTCGTCAGAGAAATCACTAAATGATTACATTCTTCATAATGTTATACGTAGTCCAAAAGATGTGGCAATACATTAAATTTAAGTAGAAGTCAAAAAGCATTGATAATCAAATTTTGCTTTGACATTTTATACACTCCAATGATTACTTAATTTAGAATAAGTATGAATTCCTCTTGTTCAAATATCATTAAATTGGGGAAAAATCTAACCCTTTCTCTAGCATGTCCCTGTACTACAAGGTGCGCAGAAACACTTTTTTATTTTCCTTCAAATATTTTGTTCAGATTTGTACATGAGGTATCTTTTTCTAATATTTGATTCCCCTAATACCAGACTAGAAAACCAGTTTGCTCGTGACATTAGCTTTGTCCTCACTCAAATGACTGGCATTATTCAATTTGTGCTTAAATGTGATAAAATAGATTCCAAAGGAGAAAGATCTTGATCAGGCTGATAAGATCTCATCGTCAGTCCTTTTGCCCCTCCTTCAAGGCACCGGGGACAAAGTGTAAATATCAATGAGAAGAAATCTTACATCCCTCAAGGAGTCCTCTGCCAAATTCATAGGACACCTACATTCTCCCGAGCCCCAAATCTGCTAAGAATAGGTCTTCATACATCCATGCTCAAGTTTCTGTGTGGATACAGAAATGAGTCTGCTATCTCCACTTGGAAAACGTTACCAGAATCTGAAAATCTGTCCTTACCACCCTTGCCCAGGCCACCAGTGCCTCTTCTCCAACTGCCCTCCTTGCCTTTACTCTTGATCCCCTACAGTTCTACTCTATTACTCAGTGTAATCCTTTTTTTTTTTAAGATTATTTATTTATTTTAGAAAGAGGTGAGTGAGGAGGGGCAGAGGCAAAGAGAGGGAGAGGGAGAAAATCTCAAGCAGACTCCCCGTTGAGCATAGAGCTTGATGCGGGGCTCAATCCCAAAACCCTGAGATCATGACTTGAGCCAAAACCAAGAGCCGGATGCTCAACCGACTGAGCCATCCAGGTGCCCCTCGACCACTGTAATCCTTTTAAAATATAAATCAGATGATATCATCCATCTCCTCAAAAGCCTACAAAAGCTCCTATCTCACTCAGAGTGAAAGGGAGTCTTTACAATGGCCCACCAGGCCCTCCACAATCTGGACCCCCATAGCCTCTTTGATCTGATGTCCTACCACCCTCCTCTGACTTATTCTCCTCTAGCTACACTGGCCTTCCTGCTGTTCACTGATCAAGTTAGGCACACTCCCAACATGTGGGCCTCAGCATTTACTATTTGCTATGTCCAGACAATAAGGCTGAGTGCCAGGCTGACTCCCTTAGCCTTTTCAAATCTTTGTTCTAATGTCCACCCTATTTAAAATTGCAATCCCACGTCTTGCCATTCCACCTACTCCTGCCCCTTTGGTAGTTTTATATCCCTTATCCAACTCTGTGTTTTCTTTTTTTTATATCTTTTTTAATATTAACTATCATATTTAAATATACTGATTATTTGTTTCTTTGCTTATATTCTGCCTCCCACTGCTATAATGAAAACTGTATGAGGGAGGGGCCCATTGATTTTGCTCACTGTTTTTTAAGCACTTAGTGAAGCCAGGTACATAGTAAGAGCTTAATTGATGTTTGAATAAATAAAACCTCACTCGTTAAATTTGCAACCTGTACTTTTTTTAAAAGGATTTTATTTATTTATTTGAGAGAGAGAGAGAGAAAGAGAGCGCATGAGTAGGGGTAAGAGCAGAGGGGGAAGCAGGGGTAAGAGCAGAGGGCGAGCCACCCAGGCACCCGTCTAAGCAGCCTGTCCTAACAATTTCTTTGAGGTCTTGAGGGCCCTACACAAAAGCTGACCCAATCAAAGAAGACTGAATGACTTTGATTTATAGTCTTTGGCTTTTTAAGCTCACAGCAAGCTCTCTCCAGTGCTGCTGAGGTTGAACAACAGCTGCTTCTACTTCTGGATCCTATCTAAACTCTGCATTGGGCCCAAGTGTCCTGCCAACATCTGTGAGATTTGTTCATATGTCCACACTTCTTGTCACTCTCTTGCTTCCAAAAATATATAAAAAAAATTTATCTACCTCAGTCACAGCATCTGTACAATCATCAGTTTAGATGAGACAATCAAAATGACGCATGTCCAACTTCTTTCTTTTCTTCCTTTCGTTCCCTCTTTCCACCTTCCTTCTATCCTAATACTGTCCTTCCTTCCTTTTATGGAATCTTCTCAAACTTTCACAGATTCATTGAGATTTAGAACCCAGAATATTTTTCCTATAAACTGGGCATGACAGACCTCAGTATTCTCCTGTGTTTTGCCCAAAGTTACCTTTGCTATGCTCAACATAGTGCTCTAGAAAAATCTTTGTGAGAGGTGGTTTAGTATAGTGGTTTATAGCTCAGATCCTGGAGCTACTTTGCTTGGCTTCAAATCCTTGCTCCATCAATATTAGTTGTGTCAACTTTGTCAAGTTACTTTATAGTTCTTCAGTTTCTTCATCTTAAAATGTGGAAAAATAATTTACATATTTCACAGAGTTGTGGTGAGGATTAAATTAGTTAATATAGGTAACTTATTAAAAGTGTCTGGAGGGAGGCGGAGCAAGATGGCAGAGGAGTAGGAGACCTGGATTTGGCCTGGTCTCAGGAATTCAGCTGAATAGGGATCAAACCATTCTGAACACCTACGAACTCAACAGGAGATCGAAGAGGAGAGTAGCAACAACTCTCTGAACAGAGAAGCGACCACTTACTGGACGGTAGGACGTGCGGAGAAGTGAATCTGAGGCGATATTCGGGAGGATAGACGGCGGGGGAGGGGGCCTCCGTCGGCCGCTTCTGGCAAGTGATAGGGCCACGGAGCACAAAATCGGAACTTTTAGAAGTCGGCTCCGCTGAGGGACGTCGCTCCAGTGCCTAAGCGGGGGGTGGAACCCTCGCGGGACAGTGTGGTCTCAGGACCCTCAGGGTCACAGAAAGACCGGGGGTGCCTGAGTGCGGCAGAGCTGCCAGGTATCGGAGCGGGGAAGCCAGCTGCAGAGACGGAGCCGAGGCGCGGGATCTCAGCTCGGGGTTGCCGTAAACTGTGATCCGCGGCCCAGTCGGGCCACTGCTCCTCCAGCAGGGACCCAACAAGCGGCAGATCCGGGGAGACTCCCCTTACTCCCCTGGGAGGAGCGGCGCGGGAGCGCACCGCAGGGATCTGCTGAGTTTGGAGACTCCACACGGGGTCGGGTGCCAGAGAGAGAAACGCTCGGTCACAGGCCGGGTGAGCACGGAGTGCGGCCGGAGACCGGGGAGACGGGAGTGACTGCTTTTCTCTGGGGGTGCACTGAGGAGCGGGGCCCCGAGTTCTTGGCTCCTCCGGCAGAGATTGAGAGGCCGCCATTTTCACTCTCATCCTCCAAAGCTGTACCGAGAGCTTGCAGGGAACAAAAGCTCCTGAGAGCAAACCTGAGCAGCTTGCTTAGCCCGGACTGACAAGGGCGGGGCAATTCCGCCTCCGGCAAAGACATTTGGGAACCACGGCAACAGGCTCCTCCCCCAGGGGATCCCCACGAACAGCCAGCCAAGACCAAGTTTACCGATCAAGGAGAACGGCAGAACTCCAGTGCTAGGGGAATAGTGCACATAGAATTCATGGCTTTTTTACCATGATTCATTAGTTTTTCAAATTTAATTTTTTAACTGTATTTTTTTTTAATTTTTCTTTTTCCCCTTTTCAACCAATATCTTATCAATCCCTTTTTAAAAAAACATTTTTATTTTTCATTTTTAGAGTCATATTCTATCCCTCCATAGTAGTTACCCTTATTTTTGGCATATATATATAAGTTGTTCTCTCTTTAAAATTGTGAGATACAGTTTCTTCTAACAGATCAAAATATACCCTAAATCTCTAGTATATGGCTTTGTTCTAGTCTCCTGCCTGATCACATTCTCTCCCTTTTTTTTTTAAATCTTCTTTCTTTTTTCAAACAAATTCTTATCAATTCCTTTTATAAAATCTTCTATAATTTTCATCTTTACAATCATCTTCCATCCCTTCATTGTATCAACCATTATTTTGTACATATATAAGTCTTTCTTCCTTTACAATTTTAGGAGGCACTATCTTCTAACAGACCAAAATACACCCAAAATCTAGTGTGTGGCACTGATCTATGCACTAGCTTGATCATATTTGATCATATTCTGTTTTTGTTTTGTTTTGTTCTGTTTTTATTTGTTTTTATCTTTATGTTTATCTTTTTCTTTTTTTTTCTCTTTTTTCTTTCTTTCCCTTTCTTTTCCCCTGGTTTCAGGTCTTTTCTGATTTGTTTAGAGTATATTTTCTGGGGACGTTGTTAACCTCTTAGCATTTTGTTCTCTCATTCATCTATTCTCCTCTGGAAAAATGACAAGACGAAAAAAATCACCTCAGCAAAAAGAACAAGAGGTAGTACCATCTGCCAGGGACCTACTCAATACGGACATTAGTACGATGTCGGACCCTAGAGTTCAGAATCATGATCTTAAAGATACTAGCTGGGCTTGAAAAAAGCATGGACGTTATTAGAGACACCCTTCCTGGAGAAAAAAAAGAACTAAAATCTAACCAAATCGATATCAAAAAGGCTATTAATAAGGTGCAATCAAAAATGGGGGCACTAACTGCTAGAATAAATGACGCAGGAGAGAATTAGTGATATAGGAGACCAAATGATGGAAAATAAACAAGCTGAGAAAAAGAGAGATAAACAACTACTGGATCACGAGGGCAGAATTCGAGAGATAAGCGATACCATAAGATGAGACAACATTAGAATTGGGATCCCAGAAGAAGAAGAAAGAGAGAGAGGGGCAGAAGGTATATTGGAGCAAATTATAGCAGAGAACTTCCCTAATGTAGGGAAAGAAACAGGCATCAAAATCCAGGAGGCACAGAGAACCCCTCTCAAAATCAATAAAAATAGGTCAACACCCCGACATCTAATAGTAAAACTTACGAGTCTCAGAGACAAACAGAAAATCTTGAAAGCAGCTCAGGAGAAGCGATATGTAACCTATAAAGGTAGAAACATTATAGTGGCAACAGACCTATCCACAGAGACCTGGCAGGCCAGAAAGGACTGGCATGATATCTTCAGAGCACTAAACGAGAAAAATATGCAGCCAAGAATACTATATCCAGCTAGGCTGTCATTCAAAATTGAAGGAGAGAAAAAAGATTCCAGGACAGGGGCGCCTGGGTGGCTCAGTCGTTAAGTGTCTGCCTTCGGCTCAGGTCATGATCCCAGAGTCCTGGGATCGAGCCCCACATCCGGCTCCCTGCTCCACGGGAAGCCTGCTTCTCCCTCTCCCCCTCCCCCTGCTTGTGTTCCCTCTCTCACTGTGTCTCTCTCTGTCAAATAAATAAATAAAATCTTTAAAAAAAAAAAAAAAAAGATTCCAGGACAAACAAAAACTAAAGGAATGTGCAAACACGAAACCAGCCCTCCAAGAAATATTGAAAGGGGTCCTCTAAGCAAAGAGAGAGCCTAAAAGCAGCATACACCAGAAAGGAACACAGACAATATACAGTTAACAGTCACCTTACAGGCAATACAATGGCACTAAATTCATATCTTTCAATAGTTACCCTGAATGTGAATGGGCTCAATGCCCCAATCAAAAGACATAGGCTATCAGATTGGATGAAAAAACAAGACCCATCAATATGCTGTCTGCAAGAGACTCATTTTAGACCCAAAGACACCCCCAGATTGAAAGTGAGGGGGTGGAAAACCATTTACCATGCTAATGGACACCAAAAGAAAGCTGGGGTGGCAATCCTTACATCAGACAAAGAGATTTTAAAACAAAGTCTGTAATAAGAGATGAGGAAGGACACTATATCCTACCTAAAGGATCTATCCAACAAGAAGATGTAACAATTGTAAATATCTATGCCCCTAACATGGGAGCAGCCAATTACATAAGGCAATTAATAACAAAAGCGAAGAAACACATTGACAACAATACAATAATAGTGGGGGACTTTAACACCCCCCTGACTGAAATGGACAGATCATCTAAGCAAAAGATCAACAAGGAACTAAAGACTTTAAATGAAACACTGGACCAAAAGGACTTCACAGACATATTCAGAACATTCCATCCCAAAGCAACGGAATACACATTCTTCTCAAGTGCCCATGGAACATTCTCCAGAATAGATCACATCCTAGGTCACAAATCGGTCTCAACTGCTACCAAAAGATTGGGATTATTCCCTGCATATTTTCAGACCACAGTGCTTTGAAACTAGAACTCAATCACAAGAAGAAAGTCAGAAAGAACTCAAATACACGGAGGCTAAAGAGCATCCTACTAAAGAATGTATGGGTCAACCAGGAAATTAAAGAAGAATTAAAAAAATTCATGGAAACCAATGAAAATGAAAACACAGCTGTTCAAAATCTTTGGGATACAGCAAAGGCACTCCTAAGAGGAGAGTATATAGCAATACAAGCCTTTCTCAAGAAACAAGAAAGGTCTCAAATACACAACCTAACCCGACACCTAAAGGAGCTAGAGAAAAAACAGCAAATAAAGCCTAAACCCAGGAGGAGAGGAGAAATCATAAAGATCAGAGCAGAAATCAATGAAACGGAAACCAAAAGAAGAGTAGAACAGATCACCGAAACTAGGAGCTGGTTATTTGAAAGAATTAACAAGATTGATAAACCCCTGGCCAGACTTATTAAAAAGAAAAGAGAAATGACCCGAATCAACAAAATCATGAATGAAAGAGGAGAGATCACAACCAACACCCAAGAAATACAAACAATTATAAGAGCATATTAGGAGCAACTCTATGCCAGCAAATTAGATAACCTGGAAGAAATGGATGCATTCCTAGGGATGTATCAACTACCAAAATTGAACCAGGAAGAAATAGAAAACCTGCACAGACCTATAACCACTAAGGAAATTGAAGCAGTCATCAAAAATCTCCCAACAAACAAAAGCCCAGGGCAAGATGGCTTCCCAGGGGAATTCTACCAAACTTTTAAAGAAGAATTAAAACCTATTCTCCTGAAAATGTTCCAAAAAACAGAAATGGAAGGAAAACTTCCAAACTCATTTTATGAGGCCAGCATTACCTTGATCCCCAAGTCAGACAAAGACCCCATCAAAAAGGAATTTATAGACCAATATCCTTGATGAACATGGATGCAAAAATTCTCACCAAAATACTAGCCAATAGGATCCAACAGTACATTAAAAGGATTCTTCACCATGACCAAGTGGGATTTATCCCTGGGCTGCAAGGTTGGTTCAACATCTGCACATCAATCAACGTGATACAATACATTAACAAAAGAAAGAACAAGAATCATATGATCCTCTCAATAGATGCAGAAAAAGCATTTGACAAAGTACAGCATCCTTTCTTGATCAAAACTCTTCCGAGTATAGGGACAGAGGGTACATACCACAATATCATAAAAGGCATCTATGAAAAACCTACAGCAAATATCATTCTCAATGAGGAAAAGCTGAGAGCTTTCCCCCTAAGGTCAGGAACGTGGCAGGGATGTCCACTATCACCACCGCTATTCAACATAGTATGAGAAGTCCTAGCCACAGCAATCAGACAACAAAAAGAAATCAAATGCATCCAAATCGGCAAAAAGGAAGTCAAACTCTCACTCTTTGCAGATGATATGATACTTTATGTGGAAAACCCAAAAACGTTCACCCCAAAACTGCTAGAACTCATACAGGAATTCAGTAAAGTGGCAGGATATAAAATCAATGCACAGAAATCAGTGACATTCCTATACACCAACAACAAGAGAGAAGAGAGACAAATTAAGGAGTCGATCCCATTTACAATTGCACCCAAAACCATAAGATACCTAGGAATAAATTTAACCAAAGAGGCAAAGGATCTGTACTCAGAAAACTATAAAATACTCATGAAAGAAATTGAGGAAGACACAAAGAAATGGAAAAACTTTCCATGCTCATGGATTGTAAGAACAAACATTGTGAAGATGTCAATGCTACCTAGAGCAATCTACACATTCAATGCAATCCCCATCAAAACACCATCCACTTTTTTCAAAGAAACGGAACAAATAATCCTAAAATTTGTATGGAACCAGAAGAGAACCCGAATAGCCAGAGGAATCTTGAAAAAGAAAAGCAAAGCTGGAGGCATCACAATTCTGGACTTCCAGCTCTATTACAAAGCTGTCATCATCAAGACAGTATGGTACTGGCACAAAAACCGACACATAGATCAATGGAACAGAATAGAGAGCCCAGATATGGACCCTAAACTCTATGGTCAACTAATCTTTGACAAAGCAGGAAAGAATGTCCAATGGAAGAAAGACTGTCTCTTCAACAAATGGTGTTGGGAAAATTGGACAGCCACATGCAGAAGAATGAAACTGGACCATTTCCTTACACCACACACTAAAATAGACTCCAAATGGTTGAAAGACCTAAACGTGAGACAGGAGTCCATCAAAATCCTAAAGGAGAACACAGGCAGCAACCTCTTCGACCTCAGCTGCAGCAACTTCTTCCTGGAAACATCGCCAAAGGCAAGGGAAGCAAGGGCAAAAATGAACTATTGGGATTTCATCAAGATAAAAAGCTTTTGCACAGCAAAAGAAACAGTCAACAAAACCAAAAGACAACCGACAGAATGGGAGAAGGTATTTGCAAATGACATATCAGATAAAGGGCTAGTATCCAAAATTTATAAAGAACTTATCAAACTCAACACCCAAAGAACAAATAATCCAATCAAGAAATGGGCAGAAGACATGAACAGACATTTTTCCAAAGAAGACATCCAAATGGCCAACAGACACATGGAAAAGTGCTCCACATCGCTCGGCATCAGGGAAATCCAAATCAAAACGTCACTGAGATACCACCTCACACCAGTCAGAATGGCTAAAATTAACAAGTCAGGAAATGACAGATGTTGGCGAGGATGTGGAGAAAGGGGAACCCTCCTACACTGTGGGTGGGAATGCAAGCTGGTGCAGCCACTCTGGAAAACAGTATGGAGGTTCCTCAAACAGTTGAAAATAGAGCTACCCTACAATCCAGCAATTGCACTACTGGGGTATTTACCCCAAAGATACAAATGTAGGGATCCGAAGGGGTACGTGCACCCCAATGTTTATAGCAGCAATGTCCACAATAGCCAATCTGTGGAAATCACGAAGATGTCCATCGACAGATGAATGGATAAAGAAGAGGTGGTATATATACACAATGGAATATTAAAGGAGCCATAAAAAGGAATGAGATCTTGTCATTTGCAATGACGTGGCTGGAACTGGAGGGTGTTATGCTGAGTGAAATAAGTCAATCAGAGAAAGCCATGTATCATATGACTTCACTGATATGAGGAATTCTTAATCTCAGGAAACAAACTGAGGGTTGCTGGAGTGGTGGGGGTTTGGGAGGGATGGGGTGGCTGGGTGATAGACATTGGGGAGGGTATGTGCTATGGTGTGTGCTGTGAATTGTGCAAGACTGTTGAATCACAGATCTGTACCTCTGAAACAAATAATGCAATATATGTTAAGAACAAAAAAAGCAGAATAAGATAGCAGGAGGGGAAGAATGAAGGGGAGTAAATCGGAGGGAGAGAGGAACCATGAGAGACGATGGACTCTGAAAAACAAACTGAGGGTTCTAGAGGGGAGGGGGGTGGGGGATGTGTTAGCCTGGTGATGAGCATTAAAGAGGGCACGTTCTGCTTGGAGCACTGGGTGTTATGCACAAACAATGAATCATGGAACACTACATCAAAAACTAATGATGTAATGTATGGTGATTAACATAACAATAAAAAATTTTAATAAAAGTTATTAAGATTGCCTGATGGGGGCACCCGGGTGGCTCAGCCATTAACCATCTGCCTTCGGCTCAGGTCATGATCCCAGGGTCCTGGGATCGAGCCCCGCATCGGGCTCCCCGCTCGGCGGGAAGCCTGCTTCTCCCTCTCCCACTCCCCCTGCTTGTGTTCCCTTTTTTGCTGTGTCTCTCTCTGTCAAATAAATAAATAAAATATTAAAAAATAAGAGTTCCTGACCACTGAAAGGAAACTGATTTCTCATTATGGTGAAAGATAAAACCTAGGTGTCATCCTTATTCTAAGACATGCTCTTATTTTTGTCCTAAAAATTCACCTTTCTCAAGGCCAAGTTCTAACTGAGCAACTAAGGAACTCCTTAGTGGAGAAGTAGCACAGTTACTGGGGAATTGCCCATCAAGTTGAAAGGAGTATTTGCCAAGATTTCTGCTATCAAGTGCTGACTAAGTAGTGCATATGCCATTATTTCTTTCAAAATTATCATAGGTTGAATGCCTGAGAAGCAGATTCTAAGACTAGAATGTATACGCAAAGGATTTACTTGGGATTGATGCTAGGAAGCACCAGTAGGCAGTGGAGGGGGTAGGAAAGGAAGCCAGTTTACCACAGTACTATTGGGAAAGTTCCAACTGTGCACAGTGGGGTCTCAGTCCTGCTGGGGAACTTCGGGTCAAAGTGCAGAACATGTCTCAGAGTTACTGCAGCTGAAGATGTGGATGAGCAATGCCCTTTATCCACAGAAAGCTACCTGTCATTGTTTGAGGTTTGTTGGAAGATGTGGGGAGGCAGAGCCTTAACTCTCTGACACTTATGAGTTGAGAGAGCCCTAGGCAGAGTCCCAGGCACTTGCAATCAGCAGCTGCCAGTTAAAATGCAGGGAGCCCTGAATGTGGAGGGGGTATGGGTGAGGCCCCAAGAATATTGCAGACACCAATAAAACTGAAGCTTTCAGTAAAACCAGGTATATGACAGCATTAGGATAAATCCTTTCCATTGGGCCTCTTAAAATAAATTATCGCTGCTTTCATGACAAGAGGTCAAATATTTAAACCTCTCAGGGGCAAAACTTTTGGAAACCTAAAAAGTTCGATATTCATACCTCATTATTATTTTTATTGTCATAAGAACACTTAAAACAATATGCACCCTCTGAACAAATTTTTAAGCATACGCTACATTACTGTTACCTATAGGTGCAACGTTGTCCAGGAGATCTCTAGAACTGATTGTTTTTGCACTTTATACCCACTGAACAGCAACTCCCCATTTCCCCCTGCCCCCAGTCCCTGGCAATCACCATTCTACTCTCTTTTATGCTCATGCTTTCATATGGGACAGTTCAAAGCAAGATTTGATGATTTAATGTAGTAATTATATTTTAGCAAATTCTAAGACAACTGACATCTTTTTTCTTAAAAATAATGATTGAAACTGTCAAAAATTTAAATTCTTTCAAAACTATTGTACTGTCATTTGTGCAATGGCTATTGTAACTTTTTACATATAAACAAACACAATCAATTGATTCACAATGCTAATACTGGTTTTTAACATAAGAATAAATATTACTTATTTGTATGTTCCTCATTCACTGTTAGTTTTGCCTTAGCTAATGTATTAGCTATTAGATGTAGATTTCCATATGTAAATAGGTGTTTTTCTGCTTTATTCTTCTCAAAATGATTAGGTAGCTTTCCAATTCAATAAATCTACGGAAATTATATGTGCTATATTAGCTATACTATGTTCAGAAAGTAATTATTTTAACTTATTACACATTGTTTGTGCTGTATTGTACTTTAAAGAAATATGTATGTTAAACCACAGCAATACTTACTACAGTTCTGTAATTTGATTCATGCAAATCTGCCAGGAATAAAATCAACCACAGTTTAATTTCAAACCTTCCCAACCAGCAGCTGTACAATTTATGCACTACTTTTCTATTTTTACTACTGGATAATGACAATGATGAATGTCTTTAGAAGGAAATACATATTCATTGGAAAGACTGAGATCAAAACTATCCCCCTTCAAAGGGCCCACAAAGGTAGGAAGCCCATTTGCGTGCTGCCAGAGATTTGTTGGTAGTGAGCTGGAATTATGCCCAAAACTGCAAATCCTCATTAGAGGATTCAATAATCCAGTTAAATTAAACCTGCAATGATACCTTTTTACAAACCCCAGTAATCAATACGATCACAACTGGCATCAGCTATAATACTCTTAAACATATCTGAAAGAACAAATGATTAGCTGAGTGTAGCCAGGGGCCCATCATTCTGAGTATGCCAGGTTAAGAGGTATGAAGACAAAGATATTCAACTGGCAACTTAATAAGTTTAGGGTCACTGCTCTCCTGACCCATATGTCTGGGAACATGGAATGAAATGAATATTAGCTCATTAGCAGTGATTTACATGTTGAATGACAATGATGAGCTTATAAACTGCTGTCATGTGAAATTAGTTAATGTGAATAATGACAAGAACGCTGGCATGTCTCCTTTATCAATTGATTGGGTTTCTTTTCTTCACTGCATCCACCAGCAATCTGACTTTTATTTCAAAAAGAATAAGAAAGAGTACCATACTGAAATGGATGGAGTAGCTCCAGAGATCCATGCCTTTCTTATTTTATTTTAGCAGGTAAATTTACAACTTACTTGATATAATGTAAGATAGCAAATTTAAGTCACTCAAGATATTGCAGCTCTGATTTCCAAAACAAACAAACAGCTTTATCTATCTGTATACTTATGCAGACAAATGTGTGATATGGAATGAGCTCCCAAGAAATCATTTAGCGTATAAAATACTTTGGCTAATAAGGTGCTGCTGAGAGCAAACTTCTCTTCCGTCTATAATCTCACACTATTTGCACTGAAAAATACTGAGCTCTGGCTACACTCTCATTTTGGGTGTAAAATGTACGATCACAAACGTTATCTTGAGACACATTATTATGTATATTTTCTTGATGCTACATTCATCTATCTTCAGACACTTCCCTCTAGAATTCAAAGACTATTTCCTCATCATGTTTTGTCTTAGTGTGGGATTGAGAAACACAGTTGGTGATTTGAAAAACCCTGGATTTGGGTGATAGCCTTTGCCTGGTAATTTTAAAGAAATATTTCATTGCTTTCTATTCAATTAGATTCCATGTATTCTAGTACTGATAATGGCACTAATTCAAAGTTGAATATGCATATTATAAGTAGAAAACATAAAGCTAAAATTGTATGCAATAGATACCATTTAAAATCTCATCTAATTCCCTCTTTTCTGGGAGAAGAAAGGAAAGTAATGTATTAATTGTGCATATACTGTTACTCTGTCAAAGCATGCTTTTTGATTGATAAGTCCTTTCTGTCCTGAATCTATGTGAAACTATTACTTTTGTCTGTTGCCTCATTTTAGAAAGTCTCTCAACATTAAATATTATAAAATACCTCTTTTGGTTTATGTTTCTCTTTCGATCCCAGATTTCTAGAACTAACCATCCTGTGAAGTGTTTTAGGAATTTCACGTCTAAGTAAAAATACCTTCAGTGTGTACATTTAAGTCAATTGTTCTGGTACTGCAAATGATCAAGATGAATATCTTGTAAAAATCTAATAAAAGTGCTTTGCTTTTACCTTCAGCGACTCCTCTTGTTTAAAGAGATCTTCAAAATCTTTAGCACAGAGTTCGGGAGCATTAAGAAGTTGTTCCACTTCTGATAGGGCTTGTGAGACATGAGTGATCTCAGTCAGGTAAGTAGAAGGCACATAAGAAATTTCCAAAGGCATATCTTCAGTCATCACCATCACCGACTCTTCATGGACAGTGTGCTGGTATAGGCATACAAAAGAACAATTCCTTTAGCTTCCTGATAATGAAAAGATCTCTACTGAGTTTATATAAATTCCAGTTTATAGCTGACAGAGGGCTGGAAGTGAATAAAAAAGTGCATGGTGATAAGTCTAGTAAAAAGGTTATTATTTATACACCCTCTTTTCACAAAAAGTGTTAGAAGCATTGCATTTAAAAATAAGAGATACATACACATTAGTACCAATGAGTGTAAGAATGAAAGACCAAGAGCCATAAGGTCACGAGAGGGATAGTTTTACTCTAAGAAAGGATGATTTTTACAACTGGTTTTTAAAATGTAATTCTAAGCTCCCTGGAAAACTAGGTATGGGGTAGGATGGTGGGGGAGTCTACATTTGTGGTTTTCCTACGAAAGGAACCTCTCCTATACTTTTCTTCCCTAAACTAGATTGAGGTACAAAAGGGACAAAGTGGTTTTGGCTGGTATATACTTTTAAATTCAGCACACTTCTCCTCCAAATTCCAGACACCAGCTTTCCTCTTTAATGCTAGTTTCCTGTTAAGTTAAGCTGCTAATGAAAGTACTAGATGAGAAAGCCGAGAGTGGAATTCACATTATAATAAAAACTCCAGAAAGCCGTAAGGTCTAGGGAAGCACTAGCCTCTCTTCCTACATCTACACTTTCCTACCTACCATTCAAGTACTATAAGTGATGGACATTTGGAGCTTAGAGTCCTTTTAGATTTGGCCAATAGTGCCTCTTTCCTTACTCCTGTAAGAGCATGAAATAAACGCTATTTGGGACACAAATTCAGAAAGATAGATGACCTCTGCTCTCTTCTGTCTCTACTATAAGCAACAAAACTCTTGTAATTGAAATTAGTTTTCCAGTAACTTTGTTTTGAATTGATCAACTGCCATCTGCCTGTTGATGGGGTCAACTGAGGGTTTCAGTGGCAGTCTCTAGAGGAGTTCTGATGATCAGCATGCTAACATAGCCATTTATTACTGCACAAGTTTTATGACAAGACTATCCCCATTTTTCCAACAATGTAATTAAATGGAGTTTAGGATCTCAAACTGAATCCATGTAAAGATGAGTGAAATTATAAGCTGCTCTATTTATGCTTTCCTATTAATTTCTCAGGTCCAGTATTCTTGTACTCAGTTCTTACATAATATAAAAATAATTGCAATCTAGATGTCTCATTTACTTATGACACTGCAAATTCACAGAATTACACAAATTAGCTTAAATGGCATAATTATACTTTTTACAAAGTTTGATGTTGTGTGTATATCTTGACTAAATATATGGTACATATTCCTTCGTGATGAATAGAATGATAATCTACATGTACTTCTAATTTTACACTTCAAATAATACTAGAATTTTGGGCTAGAGTTTAAAGAGGACAATCTACAGATTTAACCACATATTTTTATTTTTTATTTTTATTTTTTTTTAAAGATTTTATTTATTTTATTTGAGAGAGAGAATGAGAGAGAGAGCACATGAGAGGGGGGAGGGCCAGAGGGAGAAGCCCACTCCACGCCGAGCAGGGAGCCTGATGCGGGACTCGATCCCGGAACTCCAGGATCATGACCTGAGCCGAAGGCAGTCGCTTAACCAACTGAGCCACCCAGGCGTCCCTAACCACATATTTTTAAATTCAAATTCTCAATCTCTTCATTTCAAATGAACCTTCCCACCAATTTAAAAGAAAAATAAATCAGCAGACATTTGAATGCACATTAATTTCATACTACCTAGTAGAGTTAACACAAGTCAAGCAAGTTCACTGTGACTTCCATGTATTCTACTACACTGGTGACTGTTGTTCTTAAAAATTTCCAAGTTAATAAGTTATTTTTCTTATTTGAATCAGTTTCTTCAACTCCTGGGGGAAAGATACTTCTACATTATCTGAAACAAGAATGTTCCTATACCATGTTTCAGTAATGGTGAATTTTTCTTTCTTTTTAATTATATAAATTTCATACCTCTAAATTTTTATAGAACAGTGGGTTTTGTTATTAGGGACAAAATTGGGTAGAGGACAAGTAGCGGTTTATCTCTCCCATATATGTATATACACATGTATATATGTGTATGTGTATTTTTGTCTAACCAAGGGGGTTATTTTTAGAATAAGACATACCTTCAAAATATTTAAAAAACATCTGAGTTTCATTTAAAAAAATCAGTGTGAGTTCCAAAAGGTTTTAATGTCTGTCCTCATCATTTTCTCTTAAAAAGTAAATAATTCTAAGTTCTTTACATTCTCTTTCTGTTTTCTTTTTTGACATGTAGTTTCCTTGATCTTCATTACCTATACTTGAGATGCTCACAGCTATCTTAATTTCATACTGATGACTGCCAAACATAATAATTATGGATTATAGATAGCAAGGGACTTAATTGAACAGTTAACTACAATGGAGGAAAAAGACATTAAAAATAAACTCACATTTAACTATTGCCTTGGACTTAACTTCCTGAAACACAATTTAAAACCCAAGTTTCTAGTTCTTTGGTGTTTGTGGTTAATGGTATTTTGTTGTACATACCGGAATTTTACATAAAAATGCATGATTGACACTAATGTAACATTGTGTCAACTATACTCAAATAAAATTTTTCTTTTAAAAAATTAGATTTATTTAAATAATAATTAATGCTAACCACACAGCTCTGAAGACTGGAGTGCTATATCTCAACAAAGAAGATTTGCATTGGCTGCAGGGCACCTGGGTGGCTATCAGTAAAGCATCCAGCTCTTGATTTCTGTTCTGGTCATGATCTCATGGGTCATGGGATTGAGCCCTGAGTTGGGCTCTGCGTTCAGTGTGGAGTCTGCTTAAAAGATTCTTTCCCTCTGCCCTGCCTCTCAAATAAATAAATCTTAAAAAAAATAAATAAAAAGATTTGCACTGGCTACAGTCCTCACTCAGGACTCTAAGAAAGTAAGCAGCACACTGGCTTCTCATTTGTTAAGCTTTCCACTACTTGACTAAATGTCTGTCATAGATTATTTTATTACATATTGATTCATGTCTTCTCTTTCACATAATAAATATTCATCATCACATCATAAGAAAACCTTTTCCACCCATATTTCAATGGAAATCTCTTTAAGGGAATGTTAGGTGGCATCTATTTAAACTCAGAATTTTTCAAATAATTGAAATTTTGTATCTGGTTCTAAAAACCCTTTTTGCTTTTTCTTTTCTTAAATGATGAAGGCATCACTGACCTGATTGCAATGCTCTTCAAAGAAGCATTTGCCACTGTACTGCACATAGGCCATGCTCTATTAACATGTACATTGCAATTATTTTCAAGACTATTATACACAAGCCTTAGAGCAACTGGTGTCAATTCATGAAAATAAGTGGACTAACTATAGCACAACCGATTTACTCCATGCTCACACATGGCAAGAAGACAATATCCAGAATATTGAGAAATATTAAAACTGTTATGGTTGATGAGAACAATCAAAGAAATAAAGACATAGTCTATCAGTTTAGAAAAGATATGAGAAAAACATTGTAATCTTTGCGATCCTAAACTACTGATAAACAAGTAATTTTCTTTCTATTTTTTTCATTTGTAAAAAAAAAAAAAAGTAAATTAGAATGCTTATAATTCCTAAAATGCCGTCCAGTTACAATTATCTGTGAACACTGACTCAGCTGTATTTTGTAAATTAAACTGAAAAAGGTTAGTAACCACACATTGAAAATATTTAATGAAGACTGATCTATTGGAGGACTTAGTTCCTCCTATCATCTCATCATCATAGACAGGAGAAGTTAAGTGGAGCGAATCACCTGAATAGAGAAAGCCAAGCAATGGTCCCATGAACTTTTATGAGAAATACAAAAATTTCAGAATAATTCTTTGATACCATTGGGAAACTATCAACTCATTTTATAGAAAATTTACTCATATATTTTGAGTATTCTCATTTAGTATAAAGTTGTAATAGATCCAATAAATTTTAATAGAGAGAAACGTATCATAAGTTTCATATACAAGAAACAACTAAAAATTTAATCAACAGAGCCAGAAATTTAGAGATCTTGTTTACTATCTACTCCTTAAAAAATATTATTGCTTTTGACAAAGTCATGCAGTTCTATAATAAATAAACTATATCCAATGAATGACTTTCCATTTGGTTTAATAAAAATTTCACACAGTTATTTAAAAATCAGTATAATTGGAAGTATTATGTTTATTTTCTCCTCTTTATGCATAATCCGTGCGCTCATATTCAGATTTTGCCTTTTCATCTGAATTTCATTACCTCTGCCTTGAATAATCATATCCTTCTGAATTCTGATGTATACAAATCCTGTCTAACCTTTTGAAAATCAACTTGCTTTTGTTAATGTTCTTTACCATCTTATATCATTATAGAAATTCATGCATCATTAGCAAGGAAGTGCTGTAGCCATACTAATTCATTTTATTTCTCTCTGTTCATATTCACTTCTAACGATATATACCCCAAAGACTATGCTATCCTCATTTTCTGGAAATGAAAATCAAGAGATATGGAAGAAAGCCCCAAAGTACCTATTTTTATTAAAAAATGGAAAGCTCAAATCATGCTTAAAAGGATTATGATAGGATAAAACTATGATTTGTAACGCCTAAGGCTGAAGTGAAAACAGTTTTGAGATTTTCAGCTATGTACATAGGCATAGGTATCACTCATAAAGTTTTTAATAAAAACTTTGGTTTCTCTGAAACTTTAGTTATCACATTCTTTTTATTACTTAAAATTTGTTTCTTGAAGGACCACATAGCTGCTTAAGATAGAGGCAATCCTGTTTTGAAACCAACGGTGCATTATATCTAAGTGTTTAAAACAAAATATTCTCCTCCATGATTTAAAGGACTTCTCTCTCCTCAATATAAGTTTCAAATGGATTGTGGTTATTGGACCACTTATGAGTTATGAGGTCAAAGAAACTCAAAAAGAAAAAAGGAAAAATGCACTACATCCCATATTATTATGATACAGTCCTTGAAAATACCTATCTATCTAATATAAATATGGTATATAGAAAATATGTCAACACAAAGTCTAGCTCAAAAAAAAAAATAACTGGCATCTGGACAAAAAAATCATAATACAATAATGTACCCATTTTTTTGTTTACTCCATTAAAGTTAATAAAGACAAAGGTGGGCTAAATCTTTAAAAGAAAACAAGTTTATTAATGATTAAAGTGACCCATGATATGAAAATCTGTTAATGTATATCTGATTATCTTTCCTCAAAAGGGCATTCTTAAATAGTACAGGTTATTTTAGATTTTATTTATTTATTTATTTGAGAGAGAGAGAGAGAGACAGAGAGAGAGAGAGAGAGATAGAGAGAGCACAAGTGGGGAGGAGAGGGAGAAGCAGGCTTCCTGCAGAGCAGGGAGCCTGATGCGGGGCTCGATCCCAGAACCCTGGGATCATGACCTGGGCCAAAGGCAGACGCTCAACCATCTGAGCCACCCAGGCGCCCCAATAGTGCAGATTATTTTAAAATAATAACCCAATAGCACATAAATCCCAAATATGATTATAGGATATTATGGGTTCTGATGGGTCATAAATGGCAAGCAACTGGAAAAGAATTTAGGTAGCTCCCTTTCCTAATCTCAAAAGTATTTGGAGAAAGACAATTAAGTTTCCTTCTAGGAATCACTACGGTAAGAAACACACTTGAGCTATTTTTATTTATTTCTCCTCGGTCATTTATATAAATTACAAGCTTAAAAAGGGAAGTCAAAAAATCAAGTGTGGCAAAAAATACTACATTAATCCACAGACAGAAAAAAAGAATCAAATGATAAAGCATACAAAAGACAAGAATATGACACAGATGAGGTATATATGGGTTTAGTCTTTCCTGTTTACAGTTTTGGATACACATAAATGCCAAGGCAATAATCGCATGCTGACAGTACTTAGCCTTCCTTGTGTTTAATTAAGTCACCGGGTACAAAGAGTCTAAATGAGTCCAAACGGATTGGTTATGATCTTACATACACAAAACAGCAATGAGAGAGCTTGCTCTTAGGTATTCCCACCTCCTTTACGCATCATCTAGAAAACTGTCTCTGTGAAACTATGTAAGAAGAAAAGAAGATCAACCCTCAGATGATCATTAAGTAATTGATCAACAAACTGTATTAAGCTTATGACTTACCTCCCTTTTATTCAAAAATAACAAGACACGGTAAATAATAAAGCAATCACTGTAAAATAGTGCAGAAAATCATCTTTATAGCCCTATTATTTATTTTCTAAAAATCAAATGTTTGGTGCAGGGCAGGCTGTCAGTGAAGCGGGTATGCGGGTGAAGCTCGATTGGCCATTCTCTGAGTACACCCTACTTCTAGAAGGCCAGGTATGTGTAGTGTCCTGTATAACGGATCTGGCTGCTGGACTTGCTCATTCATCTGCCTCATGGTGATTCTTCTCTTCCACACCATCAAATCTACCTAGCTCCTCAGGGCCAAGCTAAATTACCATCTAATTAAACTGATAAACTAAATCTTGATAACGTGTTAATGGCTTATAGTGGTTTAAAGTGTTATCCTCCAGAGGATAACATTTGCATTTTAATAAGGATTTTCAATAAATTAACATACATTAGTGACTTGGTAGAATTCTAGTCACTACGTATGGCCTGTGGGAGAAGTGAAAGAAAAGGGTTTTGGTTCCCACTAAGGTAAGCACCAACATATATGGCCCACCTTGGAAGAAATCATGAGAAAAATAACATAACTTCATAGATAAGGCTACATATCCAATGTAAAATAAATGTACCAAAGACTCAGGCATAGTTAGCATATATTTGTTGAATAAATGAATAAAGAAAGTACCAGCTTAAAAAGGCAATTTTTAACAATCGATGTTTGACTAGAATTGCTGGGGTCTACAGTTGTAATATAATGTCCACTTTAGAGTTCTCAGAATGCAAACAGGAATATTTTCTTCACTTCATAATGTAATCTTCATTGGTATAGATTTGAAAGTATTTCTGATTTAACCATGTCACATTTCTCCAATTCAGGGCACACCAGCTCAGGCTGTCACACGTGCATGTCTTGGCTTTTCAGTCGTCTCTCTGTTATTAATGTAATTCATTATATGTGAACAAAAAAAGAAGCAATTATTTGGGATTCTGTTATACAGATACTTTTAGGAGATGTTAATTTTAGCCTCATTCATGGAGGTCTACAATGCCTATTAGTAGATTATAGTGTCTGAGGAGGCTATTAGTCAAGAAATCTTTTTTAATCCTGGCTAACTCTTCCCAAACTGTTCATATAAAATTTTTAATTTATATACCTAGTATATATTTTCTGATAGGAAGCTATTCTGATATATAAGCTGGCAATACCTGGCACAGGAGTTTTTCATATGTTCACATGTGAAAATGAACACACACGTATATATACACAAACATTTAGTTTAAATTGAAAATAAAATTAACCCAAGAAAACTAACTTTGGAATTACTTTAAATACTGCAATTATATGTCACACTACCATATTACTTAATTTCTATTGCCCTGTGGATCTTCCAGTTTGAGTGGATTTTGTAGAAGAGACTTACAATATTAATTTCTATGTTACACTTCTCAAACATTTCAGAAAACCTGGCTATCATTTATCTCCACATTATTTAATGTGGCAATTAAGTACCTATTTCTGAATATGCCTGTGCCATAATTTTGTTTTTGAATGATTTTTTCTTTATTAAAAATGTGATAGTGCTAAGTCAGTCAGAGAAAGGCAAATACTAGATGATCTCACTTGTCAAATTTAAGAAACAAAACAAATAAGCAAAGGAAAAAAAAGAGAGAGAGAGAGAGACAAACCAACCAAGAAACAGACTCTTAACTATAGAGAACAAAGTGATGGTTACCAGAGGGGAGGTAGGTGGGGGGATGGGGGAAAATGGGGAATGGGAATTAAAGAGTACACTTATGATGAAAAAAAAAATGGTAAGAAAAAATAAAATTAAATAAAAATAAAAATGTGACAGTGAATACACCTATAACTGCATTGTCCAATATGGTAATCCTTAGCTACATATGACTATTTAAATTTAAATCTAAATTATTTAAAAGGAAATACAATTAAGATTTTAGTTGCTAATGAGATTAAATTACAAGATGGTGTTCAACTTTTAATAATATAGAAAGTTCATAATGCAAAAGCTAGGATTTTTATCTCTATGTGAAAAATTTTAACACTGGTATGTATCAGAAAACAATTATAACATATGTAGATTGACAGTTTTCCTCACAAAGGAGATTTTGACTGGTTACTAAATCCAATTTAAAATGCCAAAAGCTTGGGTGCCTGGGTAGCTCAGTTGGTTAGGCGACTGCCTTCGGCTGAGGTCATGATCCCGGAGTCCCGGGATCGAGTCCCGCATCGGTCTCCCTGCTCAGCGAGGAGCCTGCTTCTCCCTCTGGCCCTCCCCCCCTCATGTACTCTCTCTCTCTCTCATTCTTGCTCTCTCAAATAAATAAATAAATCTTTACCCCCCCAAAAAATAAATAAAATGCCAAAAGCTTAAAATTCAGTAAGTTTGTCATACTATATCTGATAGATATTCTCGAACTGCTAATATATTTTGTTTTCATATATACAGCCCCTCAATCTCTAGGTAATCTCATCAACTCTGATGAAATTAATTAATAAAAGCACCTATGTGAATTATATAAATTATATATGCAGGACTTATGTGTTGAAAGCTTATGAATTTATGCATATACAGGTGTGTGTGTACATACAAACAAAATGCAAAAGTTGAGATGGTGAGAATATTACCTCATGTACACACGTTTTCTGTCTCCCTCACAGGTGAGTAGACTCAACCTCCAAAATAACCGTGACTAACTACTAGAATCTAGAAGAATATATGCATCAGAGATTCAGATTTTAGAAAAAGAGAGGAGACAAATTGGTGGTGGTCTTCAAATCTCTGGCACAGTCTGGGATGGAAACTATCAACCTGGTGATTTCCAGGTGTGTATGTGGGATGACTCGTGGGAGACAACTGATTTAACAAGATTCCTTTGACCCAGGAAGGAATCGGTACCTGCTGGTTTGCTTGATGCAGGAATTACGGGATGGTACGAAATAACCTAGGACAGGCTTAACCACCACTTCTTATTCATAAGCTCAAGATGCTTTCTTACACATACTTTTTCTGGAAGGTTCTGGCTTGTTAAGCCTTTCTTCCCCAGAAACAAATACTCCCATTATTTTTGTTGGTTTTCAATCAGCACTATATAATAGAACCCACAAACCTGACTTATATTTGTGCTAAAAATTTCACACCCTTTGACTTAAACACAAAGGACAGAACACAAACCATTACAGTAGATATAAGGGACTGAAAAAGGGAAACAAAGCTGAGGGTCCACACAAGTAATATACTAGAAAAAAGAGACAAGTGCTTTAATAAAAATGAAATGAGAAGCTTAAAAAGACAACGCTAGAGCTCAGAAAAACCTGATACCTGGTTTTTGAAAATTCAATAGATGATTTGGAAAAGAGAATGGTCACTGCTAAAAATAAAATGCAGGCTCTGAATGATCAAACAAAGGAAATACCCCACAACACAGAGAAAGACAAAATGAAAATGAAACCCTAAGTGAAAAGATAAGAGGAATGATAGAGGATGATAGAACCAGGACATATAATATGTAAAGAATACAAATATCAAAAGGAGGAAAGAACAGATGAAACAGAAAAAATTAAAGTAACTATAGGACAAAATTTTCCTGAGCTAAAAAATTATTGATCTGCTAAAGTTAAAAATGTTACCCAAGTACCAAGAGGGGTAAAAGAATAATTAAAGAAACATATTTAGAAATACATTAAATCATATCTTAGTGAAACTTTTGAACTCTGAGGACAGGAGTGAAGGGCATCTTAGAGTTTGAGACAAAGAAAACAGTTTAGATATAAAAATAATGAAATTTGGACTAGCATCGGATTGGCCACAATGGAAACTAGGACACAGTGGACGTTAGAAGGCAATGGAAACTAGAAGATAGTGGTTCATAACCTACAGAGACTATTAAAAGAAAAAGAGAGATTCAAGAATGATGTTATTATCCAAGGAATCCATCCTCACGACTGCAAAAGATCATTTTAAAAATACAAGTATTGGGGTGGAGCAAGATGGCGGAGGAGTAGGAGACCTGGATTTCGTCTGGTCTCAGGAATTCAGCTGGGTAGGGATCAAACCATTCTGAACACCTACGAACTCAACAGGAGGCCGAAGAAGAGAGTAGCAACAACTCTCTGAACAGAGAAGCGACCACTTACTGGAAGGTAGGACGTGCGGAGAAGTGAATCCGAGGTGATATTCGGGAGGATAGACAGCGGGGGAGGGGCCTCCGCCGGCCGCTTCTGGCAAGTGCTAGAGCCGCGGAGCACAGAATCGGACCTTTTAGAAGCCGGCTCCGCTGAGGGACGTCGCTCCAGTGGCTAAGCGAGAGGTGGAACCCTCGCGGGACAGTGTGGTCTCAGGACCCTTGGGGTCACAGAAAGACCGGGGGAGCCTGAGTGCGGCAGAGCTCCCAGGTACCGGAGCGGGGAAGCCGGCTGCAGAGACGGAGCTGAGGCGCGGGCTCTCAGCTCGGGGTTGCCATAAACTGTGATCCGCGGCCCAGTCGGGCCACTGCTCCTCCAGCAGGGACCCAACAAGCGGCAGAGCCAGGGAGACTCCCCTTCCTCCCCCGGGAGGAGCGGCGCGGGAGCGCACCGCAGGGATCTGCTAGGTTTGGAGACTCCACACGGGGTCGGGTGCCACAGATAGAAACACTCAGTTACAGGCCGGGTGAGCACGGAGTGCGGCCGGAGACCGGGGAGACGGGAGTGACTGACCGCTTTTCTCTGGGGGCGCACTGAGGAGCGGGGACCTGAGTTCTCGGCTCCTCTGGGCGGAGATTGGGAGGCCACCATTTTCACTCGTCCTCCAAAGCTGTACCGAGAGCTTGCAGGGAACAAATGCTCCTGAGAGCAAACCCGCACAGATTACTTAGCCCCGACCAGCAAGGGTGGGGCAACTCCGCCTCCGGCAAAGACATTTGGGAACCACAGCAACAGGCCCCTCCCCCAGAAAATCCCCACGAACAGCCAGCCAAGACCAAGTTTACCGATCAACGAGAACGGCAGAACTCCAGCGCTAGGGGAATACTGCACATAGAATTCATGGGTTTTTTTCCCCTGGTTCTTTAGTCTTTCAAAGATAATTTTGTTATGTTCTTTTTTTACTTTTTCTTTTTCTTTGAATTTTTCTTTTTCCCTTTTTCAACCAACATCCCTTTTTTAAAAACCTTTTTTATTTTTCATTTTTAGAGTCATATTCTATCCCTTCATCATAGTTAACCTTATTTTTGGTATATGTATAAGTTGTTCTCTCTTTAAAATTTTGGGATACAGTTTCTTCTAATAGACCAAAATATACCCTAAATCTCTAGTGTATGTCTTTGTTCTAGTCTCCTGCCTGATCATATTCTCTCCTTTTTTCTTTTTCCAACCAACTTCTTATCAATTCCTTTTATAAAATCTTTTTTAACTTTAATCTTTACAGTCATATTCTATCCCTTCATCGTATTTACCCTTATTTTTGTACACATGTAAGTTTTTCTTTCTTTAAAATTTTGGGAGGCAGTTTCTTCTAACAGACCAAAATACTCCCAAAATCTAGTGTGTGGCACTGATCTATTCACCAGGCTGATCATATTTGATCATATTCTTTTTTCTTTCTTTCTTTCCCTTTCTTTTCCCCCCAGTTTTGGGTCTCTTCTGATTTGTTTAGCGTGTATTTTTCTGGGGTTGTTTTTACCCTGTTAGCATTTTGTTCTCTCATTCATCTGTTCTCCTCTGGACAAAATGACAAGGCGGGAAAAACTCACCGCAAAAAAAAAAAAAAAAAGGAACAAGAGGCAGTACTGACTTCCAGGGACCTAATCAATACAGACACTAGTAAGATGTCGGAACTAGAGTTCAGAATGACAATTACAGAGATACTAGCTGGGCTTGAAAAAAGCATGGAAGATACTAGAGAAACCCTTTCTGGAGAAATAAAAAAAACCCTAAAATCTAACCAAGTCGAAATCAAAAAGGCTATTAATGAGGTGCAATCAAAAATAGAGGCTCTAACTGCTAGGATAAATGAGGCAGAAGAGAGAAATAGTGATATAGAAGACCAAATGATGGAGGAAAAAGAAGCTGAGAATAAGAGATAAACAACTACTGGATCATGAGGGCAGAATTCGAGAGGTAAGTGATACCATGAGATGAAACAATATTAAAATAATTGGGATCCCAGAAGAAGAAGAAAGAGAGAGAGGGGCAGAAGGTATATTGGAGCAAATTATAGCAGAGAACTTCCCTAATTTGGGGAAGGAAACAGGCATCAAAATCCAGGAGGCATAGAGAAACCCCCTCAAAATCAATAAAAATAGGTCAACACCCCAACAACTAATAGTAAAATTTACAAGTCTCAAAGACAAAGAGAAAATCCTGAAAGCAGCTCGGGACAAGAGGCCTGTAACCTACAATGGCAGAAACATTAGATTGGCAACAGACCTATCCACAGAGACCTGGCAGGCCAGAAAGGACTGGCATGATATATTTAGAGCACTAAAAGAGAAAAATATGCAGCCAAGAATACTATATCCAGCTAGGCTGTCACTGAAAATAAAAGGACAGATTAAAAAACTTCCAGGGCAAACAAAAACTAAAAGAATTTGCAAATACCAAACCAGCCCTACAAGAAATATTGAAAGGGGTCCTCTAAGCAAAGAGAGAGCCTAAAAGTAACATGGACGAGAAAGGAACAGAGACAATATACAGTAACAATCACCTAACAGGCAATACAATGGCACTATATTCATATCTTTCAATAGTTACCCTGAATGTAAATGGGCTAAATGCCCCAAAAAAAAGACACAGGGTATCAGATTAGATAAAAAAAAAAAAAAAGACCTGTCAATATGCTGCCTGCAAGAGACTCATTTTAAACCCAAAGACACCTCCAGATTGAAACTGAGGGGATAGGAAACCATTTACCATGCTAATGGACACCAAAAGAAAGCTGGGGTGGCAATCCTTATATCAGACAAATTAGATTCTAAACCAAAGACTATAATAAGAGATGAGGAAGGACACTATATCCTACTTAAAGGGTCCATCCAACAAGAAGATCTAACAACTGTAAATATCCATTCCCCTAACATGGGGGCAGCCAATTATATAAGGCAATTAATAACAAAAGCAAAGGAACACATCAACAAAAATACAATAATAGTGGGGGACTTTAACACTACCCCCCTCACTGAAATGGACAGATCATCTAAGATCAACAAGGAAATAAAGGCTTTAAATGACACACTGGACCAAATGGACTTAACAGATATATTCAGAACATTCCATCCCAAAGCAACAGAATACACATTCTTCTCTAGTGCCCATGGAACATTCTCCAGCATAGATCACATCCTAGGTCACAAATCAGGTCTCAACCAGTAGCAAAAGACTGGGATCATTACCTGCATATTTTCGGACCACAATGCTTTGAAACTAGAACCCACTCACAAGAGGAAAGTCGGAAAGAACTCAAATACATGGAGGCTAAAGAGCATCCTACTAAAGAATGAATGGATCAACCAGGAAATTAAAGGAGAATTTAAAAAATTCATGGAAACAAATGAAAATGAAAATACAACTGTTCAAAATCTTTGAGATGCAGAAAAGGCAGTCCTAAGAGGAACATATATAGCAATACAAACCTTTCTCAAGAAACAAGAAAGGTCTCAAATATACAATCTAACCCTACACCTAAAGGAGCTGGAGAAAGAACAGCAAATAACTGGAAATAAAGCCTACACCCAGCAGGAGAAGAGAAATAGTAAAGATCAGAGCAGAAATCAATGAAACAGAAACCAAAAGAACAGTAGAACAGATCAACAAAACTAGGAGCTGGTTCTTTGAAAGAATTAATAAGATTGATAAAGCCCTGGCCAGACTTATCAAAAAGAAAGGAGAAAGGACCCAAATAAATAAAATCATGAATGAAAGAGGAGAGATCACAACCAACACCAAAGAAATACAAACAATTATAAGAACATATTAGGAGCAACTCTATGCCAGCAAATTAGATAACCTGGAAGAAATGGATGCATTCCTAGGGAGGTATCAACTACCAAAACTGAACCAGGAAGAAATAGAAAACCTGAACAGACCTATAACCACTAACTAAATTGAAGCAGTCATCAAAAATCTCCCAACAAACAAGAGCCCAGGGCCAGATGGCTTCCCAGGGGAATTCTACCAAACATTTAAAGAAGAATTAATACCTATTCTTCTGAAACTGTTCCAAAACATAGAAATGGAAGGAAAACTTCCAAACTCATTTTATGAGGCCAGCATTACCTTGATCCCCAAGTCAGACAAAGACCCCATCAAAAAGGAGAATTACAGACCAATATCCTTGATGAACATGGATGCAAAAATTCTCACCAAAACACTAGCCAATAGGATCCAACAGTACATTAAAAGGATTATTCACCACAACCAAGTGGGATTTATTTCTGGGCTGCAAGTTTGGTTCAACCTCCACAGATCACTGTGATACAATACATTAGTAAAAGAAAGAACAAGAACCATATGATCCTCTCAATAGATGCAGAAAAAGCATTTGACAAAGTACAGCATCCTTTGATTAAAACTCTTCAGAGTGTAGGAATAGAGGGTACATACCTCAATATCATAAAAGCCATCTGTGAAAAACCCACAGCGAATATTATTCTCAATGGGGAAAAACTGAGAGCTTTTCCCCTAAGGTCAGGAACACGGCAGGGATGGCCACTATCACCACTGCTATTTAACATAGTATTAGACGTCCTAGCCACAGCAATCAGACAACAAAAAGAAACAAAAAGCATCCAAATCAGCAAAGAAGAAGTCAAACTCTCACTCTTCGCAGATGATATGATACTTTATGTGGAAAACCCAAAAGACTGCACCCCAAAACTGCTAGAACTCATACAGGAATTCAGTAAAGTGGCAGGATATAAAATCAATGCACAGAAATCAGTTGCATTTCTATAGACCAACAACAAGACAGAAGAAAGAGAAATTAAGGAGTCAATCCCATTTACAATTCACCCAAAACCATAAGATACCTAGGAATAAATCTAACCAAAGAGGCAAAGAATCTGTACTCAGAAAACTATAAAATACTCATGAAAGAAATTGAGGAAGTCAAAAAATGGAAAAACATTCCATGCTCATGGAATGGGAGAGCAAATATTGTGAAGATGTCAATGCTACCTAGAGCAATCTACACATTCAATGCAATCCCTATCAAAATTTCATCCACTTTTTTCAAAGAAATGGAACAAATAATCCTAAAATTTGTATGGAAACAGAAAAGACCCTGAGTAGCCAGAGGAATGTTGAAAAAGAACAGCAAAGCTGGTGGCATCACAATTCCAGACTTCAAGCTCTATTACAAAGCTGTCATCATCAAGACAGTATGGTACTGGCACAAAAACAGACACATAGATCAGTGGAACACAATAGAGAGCCCAGAAATGGACCCTCAACTCTCTGGTCAACTAATCTTTGACAAAGCAGGAAAGAATGTCCAATGGAAAAAAGACAGTCTCTTCAACAGATGTGTTGGGAAAATTGGACAGCCTCATGCAGAAGCATGAAACTGGACCATTTCCTTACACCACACACAAAAATAAACTCAAAATGGTTGAAAGACCTAAATGTGAGACAGGAGTCCATCAAAATCCTAGAGAAGAACACAGGCAGCAACCTCTTCGACCTCAGCTGCAGCAACTTCTTCCTAGAAACATCGCAAGGCAAGGGAAACAAGGGCAAAAATGAACTCTTTAGGACTTCATCAAGATAAAAAGCTTTTGCACAGCAAAAGAAATAGTGAACAAAACCAAAAGACAACCGACAGAATGGGAGAAGGTATTTGCAAATGACATATCAGATAAAGGGCTAGTATCTAAGATCTATAAAGAACTTATCAAACTCAACACCCAAAGAACAAATAATCCAATCAAGAAATGGGCAGAAGACATGAACAGACATTTTTCCAAAGAAGACATCCGAATGGCCAACAGACACATGAAAAAGTGCTCAACATCGCTCGGCATCAGGGAAATCCAAATCAAAACCTCAGTGAGATACCACCTCACACCAATCAGAATTGCTAAAATTAACAAGTCAGGAAATGACAGATACTGGCGAGGATATAGAGAAAGGGGAATCCTCTTACACTGTTGGTGGGAATGCAAGCTGGTGCAACCACTCTGGAAAACAGTATGGAGGTTCCTCAAACAGTTGAAAATAGAGCTACCGTACTACCCAGAATTGCACTACTGGGTATTACCCCAAAGATACAAATGTAATGATCCAAAGGGGTATGTGCACCCCAATGTTTATAGGAACAAGGTCCACAATAGCCAAACTACAGACAGAACCAAGATGTCCATCAACTGTTAATGGATAAAGAAGATGTGGTGTGTGTATACACACACACACACACACACACACACACACACACACACACACACACAATGGAATATTATGCAGCCATCAAAAAAATGAAATCTTGCCATTTGCAATGACATGGATGGAACTGGACGGTATTATTCTAAGCCAAATAAGTCAATCAGAGAAAGACATGTATCATATGATCTCACTGATATGAGGAATTCTTAATCTCAGGAAACAAACTGAGGGTTACTGGAGTTTTAGGTGTTGGGAGGGATGGGGTGGCTGATTGATAGACATTGGGGAGGGTATATGCCATCGTGAGCGCTATGAATTGTGTAAGACCGATGAATCACAGACCTGTACCTCTGAAACAAATAATGCATTATATGTTAAAAAAAAAAAAAGAAGATTGTAGGAAGGTATAAATGAAGGGGGGGAAATTGGAGGGGCAGACAAACCATGAGAGACGATGGACTCTGAGAAACAAACTGAGGGTTCTAGAGGGGAGGGAGGTGTGGGGATGGGCTAGCCTGGTGATGGGTATTGAAGAGGGCACGTATTGAATGGAACACTGGTTGTAATGCACAAACAATGAATCATGGAACACTACATCAAAAACTAATGATGTCATGTATTGTGATTAACATAATAAAGTAAAACTAAAAAAATACAAGTATTAAAACTGTATACATCCCTATATACTTTTTAGAAGGAAATTTCTCAAGCACTGCAACCAAATGAAAAATAAAGTGTAATAAAGGTTTCTTTCTTTTCTTTCTTTTTCTTTTTTTTTTTTTTAGAGAGAAAGCATGCACACATGTGCACAAGGGCAGGAGAAGGGAGAGAGAGAGAGAGAGAGAGAGAGAATCGTAAGCAGGCTCCATGCCCAGCACAGAGCCTAAGGTGGGTATTGATCTCAAAATCCTGAGATCATGACCTGAGCTGAAATCAATAGTCGGAGGCTTAAACAACGGAGCCACCCAGTCACCCCTATAATAAGGATATCTAAACAGGGGTACAAAGAAACAGTGATGACCAATAAACTCTGTTTTTTTTCATTAAATTTAATGCAACATCAATAGTTTAAGTATAATTTGAGTGATATCATGACTTTGTGAACTAGGTAAGTTCCAGTGTAATGGAAAAAATAGTAGTTGGGAACTAAAATTATAAATTACTGATTTTTAACGGATTTTATCTTGATTTGAAAAGAATGAGGTGTTGCTGAGGAAATCATACCGGTGGGGAGAGCAATGTTCTTATTTCATTTTGATATAAAACTACACAAATAATAGGGTTTAAGATTGTTAAAAATAAGAACCTAAGCACTAGTAAAATGGAAATGCAGAGCTTAACTTCAAAATTACCTGCAGCAAGGGGAGGGATGCAGTAGAGTGCAATAAAGATTATGAATTACAGAATTGTAGACACAGAACAAGAGGAAATTAAATTATACCATAACATATGATAGAAGGAATTTAAACAATTACAGTTGTAAGAGCTATTTTAACAATAATGTAGCTGGTTAAATTTCCTTATTCAAAGATCCGTGTCAGATTGGATTAAAGTACACAAACTATACATAACGTGTACACATCTATAATCTGTTTAAAAGGAACACATGAAAAAACAAGGTCTCAGTGGTATATAATATAATGATAGGTGATGCTACATCAGGAAAATAATTGGTGAAAAGTTGGAATCAAATAATAACATCAAACGAAGTATAATTCCAGGAAAAAATGGGTTCAAGAGAAGTACTGTAGTGGTAAAAGTCACAATTTTTACCAAAAAAAAAAAAAAAAGTAACAGTCATCGTTATGCCTCAACATTTGTCTGCATCCTACATGGGATAAAATTTACTAGAAATAAAAAGAGAATGTGAGAAAAATCACAGCTATAATTGATAGTTTCCATATACCTCTTCTAGAATTTGTTGGATCAAGTAGACCAAATCAAAAAAAAAAAAAAAAAAAAAAAACCAAGAATAGGGATTTTTTTAAACCAACGAGCTAACTTTAATCCACGTTTTGTACACAATGAAAATGAACATTCTTCTTTTATATCACAGGGACATTAAAAAAGATCACATATCCACAAAAAATTTCAAAAAAAGATAAAAAAGAGATTGCAAGTCATCTTTTCTTATCATAAGCTAATAATCTAGAAATGTAGAAAAATAACAGAATAAACTTTGATTCTTCTTAAGCTGTTAAAAAGGATGCATCAGGTCTATATACATTGCCTGGAAAAATGTCCTTGATAGGCTGTTCTACTTAAAAACCATACATAGAATGAGGCAATATCTTTAAAAAATGGGAAGGCATATTCATATATATAATATTTATGGTTAAGAAGCATAGAATATACTATGAAAAGATAATACTAAACTGTAAACATTTATTCCAGAAGGAGTAGAATTGGCAGAAGGAAGAAATGGAGACTACTAATGTTTTCTTAATATACTTCATATTGATTGAGCTGAGCTGTTAAACTATTATTGTATTACATTTAAAATAACCATAGAAACAAAAAGACAGAGTTTGCAATGGTAAATACAACCTTTATATAACCTGTTTATGAGTAGTCATGGCTCCTTTCAATTGGCTTTACCAAACCAGGTTGTTTTCACTTCAACCAAAGCTGTAGGAAAGCATATACTTTAAAAAAAAAAAAAAGAAAAAGAAAACAAAAAAAAACTTTAATTCCAGTAGGAAAGCACATACTATTAATTGGCTCTTATGGAAACTGAGACCAAGACAAATGCTTAAGAAAGCAGTATGAATGTATTTTGAAAGAATGCTACATTATCACTGAAAACGACCCTGATGGCCTTCACTGTGCACCTACTTGACTGAAGAGTTCTGGCAGTGAATGGGGCTGATTTTGCACATGAAGAAAAGAGAATTGATTTTACACGTTTGAGGTTCCTGAAGATGAGTAAGGAACCCTAAGTGCAAATGGAGAATTGTGTTCTTATTTAAGGGCATCCACCATTAGATCTATTTTGACTGTTCTTAAGAGTTCAATTTTATTTATTTATTTACTTATTTATGTATTTATTTAGAGAGAAAGAGAGTGCAAGTGGGAGAGGGGAGGGGCAGAGGGAGAGGGACAAAGAGAATAATGGCTTAAATCCTTTAGCATGGAGCCCCACCAAGGGCCTGATAGCACAACCCCGAGATCAAGACCAGAGCGGAGTCTGATGCCCAACCGAGTGAGTCACCCCGGGGGTCCCTAAGAGTTAAATTTTAAACAAAGAATTAAAATTAAAATAACCAGTGAGAAAAATACCCAAGCCAAAGCAGTTATTTAGCTGTTTAAAACAATGAATAAAATGGCAGATTTTTGTTTTGCAGTTTTGAAATGACTTCTTTGATGCTTCTCCTACATTCCAAATTGCTTTTGTTAAGCTCAACAGCTTTCCTATTTCTTCGGCCGGACATATGAGGCTACATTCATCTAAATGCCTTTAATTTGAAGAGGTACAAATAACCTTGAGGTATAATAATAATATTTAAACAATTATATGACATAATTCCAAATACCATGAGTTTGATAATTACCCCACATTCTCTTCTCCTTTTAAATATTCATAGTTATTCTATACGCCTGTAATAAAAAGTAGGGAGTTACAAAACAGAACTTTTGGAACTTGACTGAAAGAGGGAAAGTAAACTATAAAAATTACCATCTCGATGAGTTTAGCAAGCATTTTTATCAAAGGCAAAGTATATATTTTACAAAGTAAACTTTTGTAGGCCAACATAAGTAGATACACAAGAATTTGTGCTTATATATTTGAATATCCAGTTATATGTATATGTGCACACACATGGCATAGATGGATGATAGATACTCAGGTAGTTGGAATAATTTAGATCAATTGGCTGGCAGCTGTGTTTTGTGATATAGGAAGCTAATATGCCATATGCCATCATGTGCTACACACTTCTACATTTGGTGGATGAAAGATTAATGATTTTTTAACCTAATCTTATGGGGGAATAAACTGTTAAAATAATTAAATTATCCATGCTAAGTATAAACCAAATCAAATCAATAATAATAAACACGCATAATCTCTCTTCCTATCCCTCTTTGTGTCGTGCTGTGCTAAAGAATTTCTCAAGGCCACACATCCATATATCCTTATATGCAGGTCCTTTTTGGCTTCACATCCAGGCTGCAGCTATTATTTCAACGTTTCTGTCATTTATTCTTTTTTCCTTTGCCTTTTGCCTCTACTGGGAGCAGAACAACAAGATAATTACATTTATTAGAATTATCTCTGTAATCAGAGTGAAATAAAAAAAAACTTCATAAAAGGATCTGAATAGTCCTCTCATAAAGAAATTTAAGTAAGCTTTGGACTTCATGAACTTTACCAAATCAATTTAGGGAATCCAGAGGCCTTTTGTTCTATTCCTTTCCTGATTCTTGGCTGTGTTCCAGGTAATTCATAATGATGTCCATCTGACCTGTGAATGAATGAGTTGCTGTGTGTGTATAGAAACTATTCTGCTTAACGTTATTTTTCTAAAATAATACACTTTGCCAAGTTATAAATAACTTTGTAAAACACGATAGTCACTGAACAAAACCATTTTCTTCTCACCAAAGATTATGCTCAATTCTTTCAGAGGGTTTTGTGAGTTTAATGACACCTTGGGCTTAATGTGCTCCACTTTACAATCAAGATAGTTTCTCCTGAAATAGCTTGTTTCTCTGTCAGTGTTCCAGAAAATAATTATCATTGTATTTTCCCAAGGCAAGAATTCCAATATAAAACTGAACTGTTTTGCTTAGCACATTTCCAAGTTTTAACTCCAAGAAACCATCCCATATTCACATGATCACTTTTAAAATTCATTTTATATCATATATTTTTAAAAAGATAATTAACTGAGGCCTTAACATAACTTCTATTTCTTAGACCTCTTTGTAAAAGCATCTACAAAATAAAGTGTTTTGCCAACTTAAAAACACTATATTAATTTTTCACTCCTTAAAACTTTTCAGAATGCCAATTTAATCTGCTTACTTTTTGTATCCAAACAAATTGTTTAAAGTATAAAAATTAACTAAGATGGTGAATGTAAAAGCAGTGTGTAAATCAAAAAGTTTTGTTATGGCTATTTGTTTGAAAATGAAGACTATAAGAAAACATGCATATTAATGTAAATGCACTACATTTTTTTCCAGTTTGGAATCATGTTTTCAGTTCTCAATTTTGATAAAGCACAAGAAGGGTAACACTTTCAGTTAAAGCAACTAATTTATTTTATTTTTTGGATTCCAAATAACACTACTAAATGATGCTATTATGGAGTCTGTATCTCTGAAATGAACAAAAGAAGGATTTAAAGCCAGAGGATAAAAGTATTTACAAACGAGCAAATGCTGTCCTGGTACATTTATTTTATGTAAGTGTATATAAATTGATAATATAGGAGGCAAGTGTTGTGATACCCTAATTCCATCCCTTTTACATATTTGTTCTTGTATTTGCTTCTCACAAGCTACAAAAGAAATTTTGGAAACTTATTCCAGGGAAAACACTTGTTGAATGAGTATTTAATTTCCAGAAGGCCATAAAAATGAAAGGTAATCATGAGTTTTAGAGCTTTCCTTTCCTCATTCTCAAAATTTCAAGCAACCAAGAGAGGCATTTGGCAGGATGGTGCCCCTTCATGTGAACAAGTTCCTCCAAATGGATGGTTCCTAGACTTTGTATTTCATAAGCCAATAAAATACTACCCCAAAAGTCAGGAAACCTCACCAAGTTCTGGGCTTTATTATTTCTAGTAAAGGACACTGTCGTGAAATAATAATAAAAGAGAAAGAGAAAAGGTAAAAATGAAAGAATGGCTATTTTAATGCTCCCCACCCCAAGACACACTATCAACTGCAGAAAGCCATACTTTTTGAGGAAAGGACAATTCTTGTGTAAATTTAGCTCTTTGAAAAGCTCAATACATTCGCTCTTATTTTTTTCCCCTTTCCTAAAGACCAGTGAAAATTTTCAGACACTGGTACACTTGGCACTGGGGCACTAATGTTGTAAGAATACAGAACAAATAACTGAACCATACGGAATTCCACAAGAAGATCCATTCTTCCATTTATTCAACACATTTTTATTTGAACACCTATGCAGTGGTAGAATGTATATATAAGAAAAATACTAGTTAACAAGATAGACAAGTCTCTGCCCTTATGGAGCCCCTACAATTCCAATGGTAGAAGACAAATTATAAATAAGTAAACAAATAAACAATGTTTTAAGATCATGGTAAGTGCTATAAGGAAAATAATCTTGCTAATATTATAGAGCATGATGGAGGAGGTGAAGGGAATGTTGTGAACTCTATCAGACAGGATGTTGAAGGATATATTTGCTCTACATCCTGCCAGATGAGTGAACACTAACAGGCAAAGATCCACAAAGTACCAAGAAAAGGAGACCACAACTGCAAAGACTACTAAGTGGAAGACATTTTTGCAAGTCTGAAGGAGAGGAGGCCATTGTGGCAGGACGTTAAAGAGGCTGTTTTACACTAAGGAAGCTAATATATGAAAGAGTCTAGTTCTCTCAAAATTAGTTCCCATGTAGGAAACAGTCAAGTGTATCTATCTATGAGGTAAGAAACTAGAGTGTCCATGATATTATTCTACGGTTTCATGTATATCTGTAACCGGCTAAGTACCAATCGCAACAGAATCTGAACTTTGTAGAGACCACAAAGGTAGTTATAAATATTATAGATTACTATATTTGTTAAACAATACAGTTATTTGTATTTTGCCACCCAGACATTCATAACTATTATGGAAAACTATTTGCATAGATCTCCTGGAAATCCCCACAGTTGATTTATCTTGGAAATAAATGCCTATTCATTGTTATTTAGCTGAACAGCTAAGAATGCCTCTAAGTTATGAATTGATCTAAACATGTTAAATTTGTACATATATGGACCTTGGTTTTCATTTTATCCATACACATTTTATCCATGAACTACTCACCACTAAATATAGCTTTCCTCTGCTTTACATGTATTAAAATAGCCATTTAAATTTTTTAAAAACCACTCACGATTATAGCATATGGTGTGAAATCTGAGAATGCAGTCTACTTGGACTTTCAATGAGCTTTTTAGTAGACAGCTGTCTATTATTTATTGAGTACTACACTCAGAAGATTAAATAAATAAAGGTAAAAATTACGGAATTTTTTAAAGAAAATTATGATGCATAATGAAGTATCTGTGAATAAATGCATTTGTATTACTTAAAATAAAACTACATTTCAAATACATTTTAAGATTTCAAAAGCCACTGGCTCATGAAAGAGGGCAGAAGAAATATCAGATAACTTAGCAAACTTCAAGACATCGTAGCTGTTTATTTCATGAAAATCAAACTTAGGAAAGCAATACACTTGAATTAATTTTATTCATCTGTTCTAAGAATATGTTCCATACAGTGAGAGTCTTAAGTAATCACTGAAGAATCAGAATGATTCACAGATGGTGTAAGTGATTTAATTATTTTTAACCAGTTGTTTTGGGCATGCTCAGAAGGATAGTGCCAACTCCACTGCAGAAGCCATCTGAGCTCCATTCCAGCTGGTGTTCCATATTTTGAAAGCAAATTTAGATTGCAGAAAATTATACTTTTTATTGTTATGTTGCAAATGGAGGTCAAATTGCTGGGTATAGATTCTTGTACTTTTCCCCCTTCATTGTATGAGTTATATTTATCAAATATCACGTCTTTTGTATGATTGCCATGGATTTGCCAATGTTATTTTATATTTTGTGTTGTCTGGCACATAGGAGGCACTAGATAAATGTTTATTAAATGAAAGAAATGCCAATTCAATGCATCCAAAATAAAACTTGAGTTTCTTTACAGACTCCCAGTAAGTGTATGGAATTCTGATTTCACTGCACCCTTATAATTATTAGGAGGTTCTCATTAAAAGCAAATAAAAAAGGAAAGAAACTGATATAACAAAACAATGCCCCTCCACCAAGGAGACAATGTCAACATATCTCTGTTACTTTAATAATTAAAACTATACCCTGATGTTGGAATCCTTACCCCTAATTTTATGGGAACTCAAGCAAGTTGCTTGACAAATTTTCATCTGTTTAGGTTGTTTTTGAGGATTAGAGATACTCTGTAAAAATCTAGTGTTGCATACCTCTAGTATGCAAGATAATTTTGTTATCTCTCAACAAAATAACTGATATTCCCAATTATTTTTCATTAGACCCAGAAAAGATAAATTTTGCTTAATGTCCTTATACACAGTGAGAAGTAGTAAACTGTTACAAAATATTTCTACCAAAAGTAATCATTTTTCAAGCACTGTCACTCCAAGGAAGAGAATATTTAGTTTAGTGAAACAAGTTACTCTGATGCCAAAAGAGTTATATTTATTCTAAATTTACTGATAAAATTAAACAATAAAACTGTACCTATCCATAATGCATCAGATTCAGTTTTGTGTTTATACTTAATATTTATGAAAAATACATTAATATGTTTACCATCAATATTTCCTGAAGGTTGTGTTAAATTTCCTCTTGATAGCAAAATATGATACAGTACTTTGCTATAAGAAAGGCAACTTCCTTTATATATTTGACATCAAAATGACTGTAGTTATTCATTATAGCTTTAATTCAAAAGATGGACATACAAAATTATGTACCTAATATCGCCATAACCTAACTCTACAATAACTGTGTGTACTAATATAAACAGGGAATCTAGTTTAACACATTTATATTAATAATCTTAATTTATTGTGCTATTTAGACCCAGTCATTGAGGTAATATTTCTGAGGTAACATGTTGTGTGAAACATTTATAAAGTGGTGAATTTATTTAAACTTATAAGAATATTAAAATGCAGTTGACATCTTATATACAGTAAGGGCTTTGGACTGGAAAGATTCAAAAAATCCAAAGTCCTGTGTTAATGTAGTTGCTTACTATCTTTGGCTAATTCAATTAATGTTCTTAAGCCCCAGTATCCAGTGTGGATTATTCATTTTATTTCAATAGCTTATGTATTTATTTTTCCTCTCTGGAATTCAGAAATTTCATACTCTCTTTTATTGGGGTTAATGGTTACTCCCAAACTATTAACTTGCACAAAAAATTTTATATGGTCTCTTTCTGAGCATTAAGAGGATCTTAGAGTCATTTTATTCATCACTCATTCAACAAATGTATATTGTATACATATTACTTGCTAATCATTGTTTTTGGTTCTGAGGACAAAGCAGTGGGAAGAAAAGAGAAAATTCCTGCATTTTTGGGACTTTCACTCTACAGAGAGAGATAGATAATAAGATAAAGAATGGAAATATTTGTAACTTTCCTGGTAGTGAATTTTATGCAGAAAAGTAAGTGGGGAAGGCACTGAGCAAGTGTGCGTGTTTCACTCAGAACACTTTCAAGTAAAGATTTGAAGGCAGAGGTGGTGAGGGATGCGCAGATGTCTGGGGGAAGAGTGTTCTAGGTGTAAGGAACACAATGCGAAGGGAGGATGCCAGACATGTTCCAGGAAGAATGAAAAGGCCAATGTAAGTGGAGCAGAATGAACAAGACATAAAGTATTAAGAGATAAGGCCTGAGAGGTAATAAGGAGCCAGGTCATATATCCCTTGAAATTAATTTCAGGATTTTGGATTTCACTTGAAAATAGACGGGAATCCACTGGCGCACTCCGAATCGATAACGACACACCTGATTTCTATTTTCAAGTGGTGTGTCTGTCTACTGTGTTGAGAATAAGTGAAGGAAAACTAAGATAGATTTTTACCTGAAACTGAAATGGCAGTGTTGCCACTATAGTTCAGGGGAGAAGAGTGGTCTGGCTAAAATATGTAGTGGTTGTGAGGGTGTACCTGGCATCAAAGTTATGAGACTGGATGAAAAGAGCAAAGCACAGAGTATAAATAGAAAGGGGAAACTGTCGGGGCGCCTGGGTGGCTCAGTCAGTTAAGTGTCTGCCTTTGACTCAGTTCATGATCCCAGGGTCCTGGGATCGAGCCCGGCATCGGGCTCTCTGCTCAGCGGGGCATCTGCTTGAGCCTCTCCCTCTGCTCGTGCATGTTCTCTCTCTCTCTCTCTCTCTCTCCCCCAAATAAATAAAATCTTAAAAAAAAGAAAAAGGAAAATTTCCCAGGACTGAGCACTGAGACATTTCAACAGTAGAGAAGGAGGTAATACCAACAGAGGCTGACAAAGAACAACCAGAAAAGTAGGAGGTAAACAAGGTGAAGAACTCCAAGCAATCTCCCTCTCTACTATAATGTCACTGATGTCTAGTGTTTCCATTCTGTTTTTTAAATAAATAAATCAGACACTTTTACATTTAGCAAATGTTTGTTTAGGTTTCTCCATTTGTTAAGTACTTTCTTTGCTCATCATTCTTCTTTGCATCTCAAATTTTCCATCTGGGGTCATTTTCTTTCTGGTTAGAAACCAGCCATGAGGTGCAAACATGCCATGGAATATTTACATGGGTTTTAAAAGTGTTTACAGAACTTAATTTTACTAACAAAGAAAAGGATGACATAATGTTTAGTAAAAGTTTAGGATATAAAATTATTTTAACACAACATGAAGGTATATGGATGGATAATTGAATAACTTTTTACCGTGGCTAATTCTAAAAAACAAAACAAAAACCCTAACAACCCTGAGGACTCTACAGTGAGGATCTCCTGCTAGAGAATGCAGTCAATTTTTGTCTGGTAAGATCTTTATTTCAGTGTTATTTTTTTTTAAAAGTTTCTATAAGTATACAATTCTAGGTTCATAGGTGGTTTTTCTTTCATTATTTTTGAAGACATCCTACCACCTCTGGCTTTCATTGTTGCTTGATAATTTTCTGTCCTTTATACATATCAATACTTTCTAGGTAATTTGTCTCTTATGCTGTGCTGAAAATTCTTTGTTTTTAGAACTTACCAGATTCATTATGAGGCTATATGGGTGTTTTTTTTTTTTTTTCCTGCTTGAGATTTGCTTGATTCCCAACCTGATTATTGAGACTTTCAATAATTTTGGATATTCCTATGCAATTGTCACTTCAAATATTGACTTTTTTCCATTCTCTCCATTCTTTCCTTGTATATTTGACCTTCTCACTCCCTTTCTTATCCTTTTTATTTTCATATTTCTATGTTTTGGTCTTTATGTATTTTAGGTAATTTATTTTATCTTCCCATTTTATAATTCCCCGTATCTGTTATATCTAATCTGATGCTTAACGTGTCCACTGATTTATAAATTTATTACATTTTTCAATTCCTGGAAGTTCTATTTAACTCTTTCTAAAACTTCGTGACCATTATTTTATTACTGCCTCTTGTCCCTAATTCCTACTTTTCATGCAAACTATTACTATTTTGAAAATATTTAATATATTTGTTTTACATTCTGTATCTCATTAATTCATTATCTTCTGTCTTTGGGAGTTGTATTTTGCTGTTTTTTTCCCTGTGTGAATTGCCATTTTAATTCTAAACACATGTTCTTGGAACTTCATCTGTTGGAATTATTTAAAGTTTAGGTTTAGAGGTGCCTGGGTGGCGCAGTTAAGCATCTGACTCTTGGTTTCTGGCTCACGTAGTGATCTCAGGGTGGTGAGATGGAGGCCTGCATTGGGCTCCATGCTCAGCATGGAGTCTACTTGAGATCCTCTCTCCTCTCTGCCCCTCCCGCTCATGCTCTCTTGCTCTCTAAAATAAGTAAACAATTTTAAAATAAATAATAAAGTTTAGGTTTAAGCAGTGCTAAATGAGAAACATTTGTATTTGCTTTTGTTAGGTTTATTTGACACCACCAACTCAGAGCAACTTAAATTTTTGGCTTTTGGCTTTTCAAGACACCTATCAGTGTGAGCTCTGGACACTGACCCTTGTGCATACTGTCCTTCAAACCAGTGACCCTAAAAAATATTTTGGGACGCCTTTAACATTTTTGGTGGTTTCATAATCTCTCTTAATTCTGTAAGAAAAAAGTTACTAATTTTATCCTGAGGCTCAAATATCTAGTCAAAGTTGCATGGATAATGAGACATGTGGGATATAACCCTAGGTTTTCTTGCCCAAGTATAAAAATTACAACATAATATCAGTTCTTCTAACAGGGGTAAAACCTATTTTATAAATAGTGGCCTTGTCTTGATTTTGTAATGGTAATATGATAGAAATTTGGAGATATATTTTTATCATCAGAACCTTCAGTTAAATAAGTCGCTTGTGTTGACATATGGGCGTGCTCTGTTCCTTCACAAGGTATTTATATATTCTCTCTGTTTTGCCATACTTAATTTAATTCATCTTGGTTGGGATACCAATGTATTTACTCCATTTGTGGGCTCATATCTTCCTTAAGTTCTGGGAAATTTTTGGCTACTGTCCTTTAAATACTGTCTCTCCTGTGTTCTTTGTCTTCTCCCTTTGTAATTATATTAGTCATAAAGCTTCTTATTCTGTTCTCTCAGTCTTTCTTTCACATTTTCCATATTTTTTTATTTTTATGTGGTATATTATGATCATTTTACTATAATGAGTTTCTAATTTTCTCTTCACATTTGTTTAATTAGGTGTTTAACACATATGCTTAGCTTTTTATTTCAATGACTAGTTTGGGCTTCTATAAGCTTTACTTGATGTATTATCATCATAAATACCTATGTATTTTTTTGTGTATGGTGGTTTTATAAATTAATGCTTATTTTATTCCTTCCTTGTTTTCAACATATTTACTTTACTATATCCAGTGCTTTTCTATTATTTTAGGTTCATGAAGTACTAATTCTCTTGATCATGATGTTAGATGATGCTGTCACCATGTATTCATTTCTTCATATGGGTTGTAATATTTTGCAGTGAACCAATATTCAGTATTTTTGTGTCTATGGAACTCTGAAAAGAATGACTTATTGTATGACTGTGGGAGAAGACTTCACAGATTTCACCAATCTGGGACTCAGTTTATGTTAATTTCTCAGTTCAGGAATCTAGAGGCTTATGGTTAGTATATAAATTCAGACCTCCCACACTCAGTTTTAATGATCAAAGATTTTTCTTTTCCAGCCTGAATCCTTGAAAAACAGAATTGGACTTGCAGTTAGGATTGATCTACTTCCCGTCTATATGTGGCGTAAAGACCTTGAAGTTTCTATGTTTAAACAGGGCTTTCATTTACATCTCTATACTAGATGTTGTATAAGACCACGTATAAAATGTCTTCAAAACTTTCTTTTAACCACTGGACCCTCAATCCAGGTTCACTATCACATGAAATAATATGCTCATTTTTGGCAAAAAGAGGAAAGGAAGTTTCCATTATATGTTTTGATCTCAGCTATATCTTTAAAACTCCTTTAAAATTATATTTTACTCAGAATTTCCTTACATTTGAAAAAAGGGATGAGGGAATCAGTGATTATGTCATCTTCCTGGAAGGTGATTCTAGCTGAACATACTCTATTTACCAAACAACTATTAAACTGATTCTATTACATAACTAGAGAATAGAAAAAAAATTCTATAGAAATGGCAGTAACTATTATGATCACAATCTAGGAGATATAGAATCTTGACTTACTTGATTTCTTTCTTAACTCTTGTGATATGTTACTACAAAATTAAGGTTGAGAGGAGGAAAATTTTATAAGCAGCTACCTCCTGGTTCATTTCCCATAGCAACCATTATTATTTTTTTACATTCACAACTCTGTTTACTAAAGAACATTCTGTCTCTAACAAAATTATTTATGTTTCCAAATTCTCCAAGGATCTTGCATTGGCAGTTGACAATCTCTGTTGTTACTTCAAGGCAAAGGAAAACATCTATGTGGCAATTATGCAAAGAGGATGTTTCCCCCTTAGTCTCAAAATTAATTTGTTATCATTATGTGATAGGAGAAAATATACCAAAAAATGAGTAATGGAATATCAAATCTAGGTTCAGGTATTATTTTACATGAGGTGATGGCAGTCAGCTCTGTGGTTTCTTTTCTTATGAAGCAATGCTTTCTTTTAAGAAAATCCAAAGTAACAAAAGCATAATGGTACAGCAATGCTTTTCCCATTCTTTTTTTTCCTGAAGAGCACTAGTTCTTCACAACTACTTGAGCAGGAATCCTATCATAAAACTGAAATGAAATTTCCCCTTTTGTACTGCAACTATCCAGATGTGAAAGTCTGCAGAATTTATTCCCCTTGTAGAAATTCATAATAATATTTGCATATCAAAAGCCCTGCTAAATTCTGGAGTAAGGAAACTTTGCTTAATTCAGTATTTCTCAAACTTATTTGGACACTTGATATTTTTCTTTCTTTTGAACAACTCCCACTATATTTCAGGAAGCACTGAGTCCAAGTGTGGTGTCTTCCACTTCTTACATGTGCCCTTGGACAAATATAATTAACCTCATTAAATTTTCTTTACTATGAAATGACAATGAAAATAATAAGGTTAGTAATAAGAAGGTTATTAATAGAAACAAACTAGATATAGGTAAAAGCTCTTTATAGAGATGTAAGGTTCTATTCAAATTCAAACAATTTTTAAAAGTTAGTGGAGGAATGCTCACACTATAAAAGTGTTTTTATCTTAAAAATTTATTCACATAAGGACTAACTTATATAATACATTTCTTTAGCATTTAAAGTGAAACTACTAACAAAACTCATTTTCTATCAACTTTTCAAGAACTTGTCTATTTTAGAAACGTGTACTTCTAATGTTGTTAACATACCTTACTGCAATTTACTCCGATGTACTAAAAACTAACCTTTACAATACACTATTGTAATCCTCCTCATAGTCACTCTACCACCTCAGTGTTAAATTTCAGGAACTTTGTCTTTTCTCAGTATAACACTTCTGAGAGTAACTGTAATGAAATCTGCTGTTCTAGAGAGTCATCTTAAATTCCCAATTGACGTGCATACTTATAAGAAGTATAAAAATATCTTTAAAATATGAAAAAAACCTGCTTAAGTGTTACCTGTCCAGATTATACATCAAAGTTCTACTAAATGTTTATTGTTGCTAAATGGAAGGATGGCTGAGTTACAGCACCAACGTGAAAGTCTAGGTGAAAAATATTCCATGAAGAAGCAAAACATACAAAGGCCCTGAAATGGAAATGGTGTTGGTGTATTTAAGTACGGAGGAGATGTTTTTACGCCTGTACGACAGGGAGAATGGCAAAAAGGGAGACAAAGTTGGAGTAATAGGACCGAGGCAGGAACCAAATCATGTATAATCTCATAGGATTTCACTGAAAGGGTAATGAGCAGCAGGGGCTTGAGAGAATCTCACTTAGGCTTTAGGAGCACTCTGGCTTCACCAGAAAGAATGTAGTGTGGGTGGGGAAAGCCTGGAAGCAAGGATTAGAGGCTGCTGAAGTAACCCAGATGAGAGATGATTATGTTGTAGACTAGGGTTTCCACAATGCAGATACTGAGTGGTCTGATTAAAGCTGTATTTTGTGAGTAGAACCGATAGAATTTGAAATGAATTATATGGATAATACAAGAGAAAAGAGCAATCATGGATGATATCTAGGTTTTGGACTTAAGTGACAAGGTAATTTACTAACACCCATGGAGCTGCTTGGGAGCCAAATTATGTAGAGGCGACAATCAGTTAATTCCTGACTGGAGTATGTTATGTTTGACATATCTGTTAGGCATCCAAAAGAAGTTGAAGAAGTTGTTAGATATAAAATGTTGAATATCAGCATTATTTACTTGATCTTTGAAACTATAGGATATCTGGGGCAAGTGGAGTTGTTGTATTTAGAAAAGGGACATTTCTTTTCCATCTTTTACTCTGACATTTGCATGATTTTTGCTCCCATTCCTGGGACAGCTCATGTATGTATGCCTATTCCAAAGGGTCAGTGGTTTTTTTTTTTTTTTTTTGCTTCCAAGAAACATAATAATTAGCAATAATTCATACTGAACACATTAGGCACAAAGCTTATATTTGTTGTGACTCCCTACAATGAGGTTCTTAGAGTATTCTTTAAGTTGAGTCAAATCTCTTCTACATTCTCATAGCTTTCTGTTTTCCTTTGCAGCACTTGCTACAATTTTAATGGCTGAATACAAGAGTAAAAAAAAAATTCTTCCTTATATGTAGAATTCTAGATAGCTTTATACAGCTTGCTCCTTCTTTCTGGCTTCATTTTCCTTTTTTTACACTAGCATATTGTTTATTAATTCAGCAAGAATATATAGGTAATAAATTCTCATAGTTTGTTTATCTGAAAATACTTGTATGTCTGAAAATATTTTGTCTTCACTTTTGAACCACAGTTTACAGGACATTTGAAAATTTGCTGAGCATACTGAAGATGTCATTCCATTGCCTTCCAATATCTATTATTGATGAAAAGTCTACTGTCAACTTTGTCACCCTGTAGCTATTCTGCTTTTCGTCCTCAGTAGCTTTTATGATACCTTCCTGATCACTGATGTTCTGAGTTTCATTCAAACCTACCTAGGTGTGACTTGTTTTTATTTATTCCAGTCTAGTTGAGCTTTATTCAACTTGAGGACTCATTTAAATTGAGCTTTATTCAACTTGAGGACTCTTGTAAACTGAGATTCATTCAATTTTGTTAAATGTCAGTCATTTATATAAAATATTGTCTCTTCCCCAGGCTCTCCACTTTTCCAATCTGGAACTCTTTTCATGCATATATGTGAGTTTTTTATTCCATTCTCTACATATTCCAGTATTTTCAGCAAAGGAAAATTATCCTCAATATCCTTCAGTGAATATATTCATCTTTCTTCTATGATGAATCAACTATTTAAAAAGCTGCTTATTATTTTAATAATTATATTTTAATCTCTAGACTTTTTATTTTTTCAAATCTTCCTGTTCACAATTCAAAATGGACTATTTTTATTGTAGGGATTCCATTACATCCTCTTTAAAAATCTTTTTGAACATTAAAAAAAACCCCAATTACTTAAAAAAAAATTTAAACACTTATTTTAATGTCCTTTGCTGACTGTTCTCTTATCTTTAATTTCCTCAGATGTGCATTCTCCTTTTATTTTTTGGCATCTGTTACCATCATCTACGAAAAGAATTTTTTTCATATCCATTGTAATTTTAGTCTGTGAGCTTATTTTGCTTAGGAGTTCCTGGATTGTGGTGGTACTTTCTTTGTGTAATTTTTTGGCTGCATTTTCTTGAGCGCTGGGAGATTAACTTTCAAATGCTACAATTATGCTTAATAAAAATTACATGTAATTTTCTATTAAGAAATTTTCAAAGCCTTTGGTTTTTTTCTTATCTCTTTCTCTATTTTTCTGCAGGAGATAAGAATTTAGATAGAGAATTCCTGACATGTTTATGGGGAAGTATGCGTTCATCAGTAGAATCACCAGCTTTGTACGAAACTTCCTGAAAATGCTTTATGACTCTAGATACAATTATGTGTTCAAGGATGAGGGAATCTAATTTGTAATCTACGTCAAAAAAAATATATCTACCTGTTGTTAATAACATTATAAATCTATGGTACATGCTGAGCCTAATCCTCTTAACAGTCTATAAAGACAGCTTCTCCCTCTCCACTCTCCCTGCTTGTGTTCCCTCTCTCGCTGTCTCTCTGTCAAATAAATAAATGGAATCTTTAAAAAAAAGACATAAAAATTAAAAATAATGTATCTTTTCCAGTGTTACATACAGAAGAAGAAAAAAAATTGATTCATTGAGCTCCTATAATACAGCAGGTGTTTTATAAATGTTACTATGTTTCGTTATCACCAAAGTCCATATTCCTGTTGTACAGATGAGGGAAATCAGGCTGAGAGATGTTTATTTACCCATAAGCATACAGCTAGAAGACAGAGTGGGATTTATATTCTGGGCTGTTCATCCCAGGGAATGGCCTTTTTACTAGACCACACAGGTGTTATAAAACATCCTGCAGAAAAATTCCTCATGTTCAGTTTACAATCATTGCTTGGTCTTCACTGATCAGCAAGGTCTGCAAGTCAACAAGAAGTATAATTAGAACTGTCTTCTATTCCTAACTAGGGCAGGGGCTCCAACCTCCTGAATACTTAGAGAAAAATTTACCTGCTTCCTCCCAATCTGTTTCCCTTCTTTGTGGTCTCTAGGATTGTCCTGAGGACTATGGTTTGGAGATAACTTGCTACTCTGCTTTGGTCTGCACTCTTGTCTGGCCCAGGGCTGCCACACGGCTCCCTCAAAGTTCCAGACCTTGTCTGAGCTTCATAATTGCCATATATAGTTCTGACATGGACATGGTCCCTGAAGTGCACAACTTCTACACTGCTTACTCCATTTTTAAGCTTTTATCTCTGAAACAAGGAAAAATAATTTCTCATTTTTAAACGCAACTCTCCAATGTTAAGCACTTCAGAGTACTCCCTGCAATCTTGAATTGTTACTCCTAAGATATGAAAGACTAACTGAAAATCAGTAAGTCCAAATGAAGTTTAGAATTTACATCTAGAGAGAAGAGAAAGGGAAAATTGGGAGAATGAAAGATGAGACAAATAGAGAAGGGGAACCAGGGGGAAATAAAGAATACTGAAGTTATGATGGCCTGTGCTGCATCAGAGCCACTGTAGGATTATTCTAAACATAACTTTTGGTTAAGCTGTTCACTTGTGGCTAATCTCAAAAGGCTTCACTGTATGATAATTGGGAAAGATGACTCTAACCAGGTTGGTGGACATGTGAAATCAGTTTTTCAATATACATTAGTAATCAGTGGAATAAAAAGATACATCTTGGATCTATCTATCAATCATCTTTTATGCCTAATTAAAATGCAAAGCCAAATATAATTGTAATATTAAATTGATTGTTCTTCATACATATTATTATTACTTCTTTTATCAAGGACACCCAGAGTTTACATTAAAAATATATTCCCGGGGCGCCTGGGTGGCTCAGTTGGTTAAGCGTCTGCCTTTGGCTCAGGTCATGATCTCGGGGTCCTGGGATCAGGCCCCCACTGGGCTCCCTGCTCAGTGGGGTGTCTGCTTCTCCCTCTCCTTCTTCCTCTGCCCATCCCTCTGCTCATGCTCACACATTCCCTCTCTCTCGCTCTTTTTCAAATACATAAATATTCAAAAAATATTTTCCCCACTCCAGGCACCTTCTGAATTTTGGCTCTTTCAGTTATAAAATCAAGAAGAAACAGTTTATGGGGAAACTACAACTTAGCATTTTACTTGGACTTTTAAAATTTTATGCTGGTTTTACATGTCCTTGGTTTATTTTACCAATCATCATTATGTTTTACAAATATGTGTTGAGAGCCCTTTATGAATAAGGACGTAATGACATTTTAAGTGGGTGGTTTGTGGAGATTTTTGATCCTGTGTCCATTTAACTATAAAAAATTAATAACTTACCTTCACCAGGTTGTAAAAAATCTAATCCTGCATATAGGATGTGTTAGGATATGGGGAAAGTTGGAATGGAGAAATTAGTTAGTAGTGAGATAAATCAAAGCAAGGGACTTCTCCTTGAACGATCTATTAAATTCAGTGAAAATATTTTACTTGAATTTTCTTTATGGTTGCCTTAATCTTTCAATTCATTTTGTATCCACAGACACAGGCTTTCTGTTAGTGTAAGCTTTGGTGATTTATGACATATTATGTTCATAACATTTAATAGGAAAGATAATAGGCTGAAATGTGCAATCAGCTAGAATAGGATTTCAAATGTAATATAGTCTCAATATATTACATTACTTCTTCCAACTTCTCAAATATCCAGCTGCTATTAAATCTTAGGGTCCTGGATTTCATCAAAAACAGTATATTCATGGATTTTTGTAATGTTTTGTAAAAAGAAGTAACAATAACATGTAGTATAATTTCCCTTGGTTAATAAGCAGCATTAACAAAATTACATGCTTAAAAAATAAAGCTATGCTGTCTAAGGCATATTTTTAAAATACCCCATATTAAATGGAATCAACAGTATCACATAAGGAATTCCACAAAGTCTCATCTGAAGGTTGAAACAAATGAAATTATCCTTTACATAGGTTGAAAATGATTGAATATCTATTGGCTTCATATGATTCAACCTAACACATTAAGAAATCCTTATCCCCAGCCTTAACACATTTGTTTTGTGGGAAGCACTATTTTTGCATGATTACATAGCAGTAAGCATTCCTCTTCACTTTATGGTGTCACAGAATAGGAACAAAAAATGTATTTGTTAGAAAAAATCCTATGGTTTATACCCTATTACAAATAAAGAGCGAAGACCCAACTTATGCTTATGAATTGCCCTTTTAAGGAGAAAATCACCAAATATCCATCCAGTTGTTTGAAAGAACAGTTGTTCCTTTTCCCTTTGGCTTGTAATATTTCAGTGGTCACAATATTTGATATTTTCCAATCTGCTATCAGTTATAAACCATCTTACTAGGCATTCACTTCTGAAAAGCCTTTTAACCCATTAAGTAGTTAAGCCAGATACGAGGACTAAACTACTATTCTTCTAAGTCAATGAGATAAGGTCCTTATGCAAGTTGCTATAAGAAGATGTCTCACCAAAGATTTATTATTTACCATGTATACATTAAGAAAGTAAAATTGGCATGGGATGGTCTCAGGAAAGCAATACGTATTTTTGGATTACACACTGAAATAATGTAAATGTATGATCCATTGACAAATTGACATTGCCAATGTTATGGAAAAAATGATGTGGCAAAACAAATTAAGATGCAGTTTTCGTTTGTGTTAAAGGGCCTATTTCCTATGTGAGTTGATTTATTGTGTTCTTAATCTGAAAAACTAATCACTAGCGTTGCAGGAGCCCAAAGTGAGGGGAAACTGCTCACTTTCAGAATGCATAGTAGAAGTCTGAAATTGTACCCAGTTTTTTTTTTTTTTTTCCGTTTGTTAGTAGGCCTGTTATTAGGGTAGCAGTTGCAAACATGTGGGTTTGCCAGTAACAACTCACAATTTGTGCAAAGTTGAGTCTTCGAAACTGAGCAAATTTGCTCTCAATTTCCCGCCAGCGCTTGCTGAGCTGGATCTGAGTTGGCTCCACTGCCATTGCGGCCCCATCCTCAGACAAGCCCTCAGCTTGCCTGCGCACCGCATTCAGCTCCTCTTTCTTCTTCTGCAATTCACGATCAATTTCCTATTGAGCAAAACCAATACAGGGCCCAGGGCAGTTAGCTAACCACATCAACCAACCCGCAAGCAGCACACACTTCTCTCAGAAATTTCAAAGGCTGTTGTCATTTTATTGTCATGTTCCGTGATTTACAACTATGGAAGCCATCACTGTCATCTTCCCCCAAGGATCCAAATGTTATTTCAGTTATCCTTCGAATGCTCAGTTTTAGATAGGCTAATTAGTAAAATATTTAAATCCATCTAACATTTTCCTTTCTTCTCAATTCCTCTGGTGTTTTGGGGGCTAACCCAAACTGGAGTGGCTACTCATTATTTCTTAGGGACCATCCACATAGAATATAATTTAGAGGGTCAGTGCTTATTTATTTTCTTTTTTAAAGTTTTGAGGAGTTCAACAGAGAACGAAGCAAAATAAAAAGTGTGAAATAATAACAGAAAAAAAACATCTTCGGACAATATGCAAATCAATCTATAGAGATTTGACACTGATGTGTGAAGATGCTCTGATGAAATGAATGTGCTAACATGAGAAAGAAGTCGTCCATATACCGATAAATCATTTGTTCATCTGGAACAAAGATACACAAAGTCAATTACAAGTTCACCAGAAACCATACGACATTTCTTAATTCATTTTACACTGTCTAGAAATAAAACATTTTATTCATTCCACATTATGTCAATTTAAAAAACACTTAATACAATACATTTACCAAAACAAAACACAATACAAGGAAATGCAGCAAATCAGAGAGAACACTAAGGGAGGAAACAACAACATCAACGATTTTAAATACGATCCACACATGTTAAGATAAAGAAATTAAATTGTAGCAATAAAATCTAGTATTGACATTCTAAAACAACATTACCTTTATTTTCCTTTCATCTCTGGGTTCAGGTAGGCTGGCTAACTTTTTTTCAATGTCATCCAAGCATTTCAGGAGATCATCAGCCTGCCTCTTGTACTGATACCACTGGTGAGAAATTTCTAGAGCCTTTTTTCTTCTTTGAGACCTCAAATCCTGTTCATGGTGCAGATATTATTAAAATATCAATATATATGTATAGTACACTTCTGGCTGTAGTTATTTACAAATAATGAACCCCTCATCTTCTTGTACAGCTTCACTTAAATTCACTTTTAAATGTTAAATATACAAAGAGATGATGAAATTAGGTATTTTTGTGGCAGGACCTATTCACACAAAGCTAAGGGAAACTGAACAACCCACTTAAAGTATTTTCTCCTGACATGTGCATAGTTGTTCAGAAATCTTGTCTTATTTGACTAAATGAGTCAACTAAATTATCGTGTAGTCTATGTGAAATACTTTAGTATATGAATACACCTGTATTAACCAGACACTTGCACAAATTTAATGAATTTGTACTTGACTTTTAAAAGACATACAAATTCTAAAATTTGTATCTTCAGCCCTGGGTTCATCAACAAAATTTTAAGTTTACATAGCGAAGCAACTACATTCATGGTTTTAGCAGTCCCCATAAAAATTTTCATTGGCCATGAATATTTTGTGATTAGAAACATGAAATCATCCTAGTTATCATATAAATTGTTTTGAGCTATATACATAGAAATGTGAAAGATACATATCTGTGAGTGTACATGAAAATGACAACTATTATAAAATGCTCTTTCTTTTGCTCTTCCATGGCCAACTTTTTCTTATTATATCAAATCATGTTCCAAATGCAAAATGATGAATTAGTTTAAAAAGAAAAGGGAAGCGCATGGTTTCCAATCAACATGACGAGATAAATAAGGGCAACTGCTTAATAAATCAACAAAGGGGGGCAATTTATCATCTTCCTCCTTACAAGCACACCCAATGTCCTCCCCGATCAATAGAATTTGTTGTAATGCCATTTTACGATAACACAAGGGAATGTAAGAGTTCAGAACACAGCTTTCATTTCTTTGGAACATTAGCAATTAGGGTTTCATGTACAGATTTAACTGGAGCAAAAGAAAATAAGGAATATCAAAGAACTGCTGAAATATTCATTGCTTTGGAAAAGTTCTGACCTTCTTTGAAATATCTCATAAGTACTAGAACTGGAGCCACTTGGCAGGTTAATATAGTTACTGAATTTGGTGGTGTAGATTAGTTTGGCAAGTGGAGCAGATTTTCATAATCACTTTTAACATTTATTTGCAAGAATGATCTAAATTTCATTCTCATTTTGTTCAAAATTGAGGATGTAAAATTTACTGCAGTTTACATTTTTAGTTGAATTTCTAAACCTCCTGTGGAGGTAATAAATTCCTGGGATGAGCCAGATGGAATGCTGCTTTTTTCAAAGGTACAAGGATAAAGCCACGTGAATGAGCGCTGAGCCATGTCTTATTCGTGACACAACTCACATCTTTGCCAAGAGAAAGGGCTTGTGGTCATAAAATCTCAAACTCCTTTCATTCCCTAAGCACAAGGTGATGCGTAATGTGTAAAGATATTTAGAGACATTATATAGATTTCTTTAGAGATATGCCAGATAACCATTAAACACTGCTGTTCAGTAGGACACATATCATCATATGACCACTATAGATGCTTTGGAAAGCCTGGTCACAGTTGGAAGTGTGTGAATTACACAGCTTTCTGATTTTCTGAGCACATTATGGCTTGCTCTTGCACTCCCTCAAGGAAGAGGCCTTTTCTATTTACTATATTTATCAGCAGTTACCTTCAGAACACCTGCTAGCCAATTAGACTTTTCTTGTGGATTCCTTGCGGGCACAATATTGTGTAATTACATTCTCAGCAGTGTTTATTTGGTTGTCTGACTATATGGGGAAAGGTTTTATACTCTTTTTTGCATATAGAAAGCAGACTTCATCCACCTACTAGGTGGATCTACCCACATAACTACATAGCTCTACAAGAGTGATTTACAATGAAAAGTTTGGCAATTAACAGTATTAGAAAATCAGCCATGCATGCCAATAGGGGATACTGAAAAGCACATTAAAAAATCAAAGGTTATTTCACAAAACTCTTCACAAGTCCAGTGTCATGTCAAGAACTTCCTAAATATTATTATAGAAAAACCAACACTATTCTGTCCTTTCTGCACACATCCAGATGAGTCACATGGGTGCTTGAGGCTATACGCTACCGCTGGTTCATACGAGAGTGCCAGTTCTTCTTCAAGGACATTATTTTTGAGGATTCCTTTATAAATGAAATTAGACTCTCTAGATGCTTAGTTAGTTGCAAAGAGTGACTCTCTTAAAAGCAAAATGAAGTTAATTGGAAAAAAAATTAAGTAGAATCCCAGGCCTTATTAAACAAATATTAGATTACCAGAAAACTGGACCTACTTTAGATAAAATCAATAAAATATAGGCAGCAGAAAACCCACAAAAATATGAATTGGTTATTCTGGCAGTTAAGCAGGTCATTCAAGACAGACGTAAAAGTAATGTAAAAATAATTCTATCAGAAAATTAAATGTATAAACACAATGAATGATGCACTGTAATATTTTCCAAGCACTACTCAGAAAAATTTGTATCAGCCAAAAAAAAAAAAAATTTTTTTTAAGCAACACTTCTTTCAAAATCGAAGACACCACTCAAAAATGTTAAATAAAGCACACACACTGAACAGGAAAAAAAATGTATTTTCTGGTGACTAAGACTCTTAAGCAGATTTTATTTATGCACAATATAGTTTACCCTACATATGAGAAAAAAAAAAACCACAGGCAAGGTATATTATAATTTTAGCTCTAATACCTTGAGAGCATTATGTTTTGTCTGTAACAGCTGTTGTTTTATCTTTATTTCCTCTCGCTTTCTCTCATCTGTGATTCTTTGTTGTAAGTTGTCTCCTCTTTGCAACAATTCTTTTACAGTACCCTCATTGTCTTCACTCTGATTAAAAACAACAAGTACAGTCTTCATTTTGGTTTTTAATAAGCTGTACATCGTTAAAAAGAGATAATAAAACATATTATTTAAACACACAGAAAAATCCAATTTAAGACTTTCCAGGAAAGTTATTCTAAGATACTATGCTCATAGTTTTGCTTTTATATGGTTTACTTGAGCTTTGAAAAGAAGGATCTAGGAAGGACGCCAACGAGTTCAAAAGGATACACCTGATGGGGGGCATTTGCAGGAAGATAATGTTGTAAGGTACTTCGTCATTTCAGACAAGGTACCAATTGGTGTGAAGCATTCTTCTGGCTTTGATTTTTGGTAGATTCCCTGAAATTAGTTTGGAGAAGTGAACTAAACGTGTTATCTATAATGTAACCTAACCCATGTAAAATATGGATGTGGATGCGTGTCAGATGGCAACGATTCTTAACATTTTAACACAGTCCTAAGTGAACATATTTTAAATGTACACTAATTTCTAGTCACCTACTTTGAATAACCTATATGTCCAAATTTAGTACAAATATTAGGGCATTATTAAATAATGTGTTCAATCACTGCTGCCGAATATTGCAACTAGTTTCTAAAAATACATCAGATATGCATGTTGTTTTTAAATAAATGCAATCCAGTAAGTATTAAAATATGGATTAGGAAAATTCCTTGAAAATTATTTTCAGTATGCATTTAGCTTTTAAACTCCAAGAATAATATTTTCATTTACTTTGAAAGAAAACTATTTGAATAAGTGCCAGTCTAATATGGTAGCATATGTGACCATTTGATTTTTCACTTCTAGTTTCCTATCTTTCTTTCAACTCAGTATATGAAAGCTTTCTTTTGAGGAGGTTCACCCTGCAGTGGTACTCAAGGTACTCTAATGAGCTAAGAATAACAAATATTAGACAATTTTTTTTAAAGTCACATGTATGTGTATTTGTGTGTAATCATCCATAGTACTCAAACGCTACCTATCTAAATCTGCAGTGCATATTTAAACTGCTATACGCAACTGAAGAATTATTTTTTTCAGAGGAATGGCATTTTATCTGAGATTTGTCAATTACTAGTGTAATAAAATAAAACGGACATATGTTTATCATCTGTGAAAGACCTTATTTATTTTAAAAAGTCTTTCCCTTTTAGTTTTTCCTTTGCTGGGGCTGAGGACAAAAAATAAACAACAACAACAACAAAAACCTGCTTCACTTCTTCTCCCACAGCAGGTAAGGGCTAGCCATAGGGCAGAGCTGGTGAACAGCCCGAGGTAAGCAGTACTCTTTTTCACCTCAGCACCCTCTGGTTTCTTCTTTGACATGAAGGAGAGGTAGCTGTACCTCAGCATCTTGGAAAGCCTCCTCTTGGCTTTCTTTTGCTGAGCTGAGTTGGCAAAGCCACCAAACCCCATACACGGGGAGTACTGATTGATTCAGGCTGCTCTAGGAATTCAGAATTGATACCAGTGCAAACTAAGACTGGTGGAAAATAGTTTTCCTATTGCTTCACATGCCTACTAACTAAAATTCATATATTGCCTTTTAATGTCATTTTAAAGCATTGTCTGAGAATTTCCTAACATTGATACATGTCTGAGAAATCTCAAGCATGATGTGTAGAAATTAGGAATGCCATGTTGGTGATGGCTGTGGAAGAGGGAAAAGGAAATTGTGACAAGGACGTGGAAGGAGAAAAAAGTCAGTGAAAAGAGGTGTGATGCAGAAATATTCAAGCCAGAGAGAAATGTAACAGACATTTTGAAATTAATCAGGGTTGAAGGAGAATGTTATGAGTTTGGGAACAGCCCACATGGTTATATTTCTTTACTCCCATGAAATAAGCAGCATGAATTTGTACATATTTTAGACATCTATTGTACTATTTCATCAACTTTTTGTGAAAACCACTTTGTGGTAAACTTTAATAAATATTTTTTATATTGTGTCTAATACCCTCCCTCTGAAATAAACGTTATATTACCAAAATCATGACTGACACAAAACACCATCCATCCTTGATGGCTGAGTTTCTTATTAAATTTCCGATTTATTTTCTAATTTAACTCTTTTCCCTCCATTACATTTTGTCCTCTGAGTTTGAAAATAGGACAGGTCAAAGCAAAACTGCGGAACTACTTCTTAGGATCTGCAAGTGCTCCTATGTGACCATACCACAGTAATCTGGCATTCATAATAAACATTCAACCAGAATACTTTGCATTTGTAATAAATCATTAGAATCACAAAATGTGCAAGGTATGCGCCGAGAACTTAGTTGGAGACTTGAGTTATCTAATTTCTTTCCAAATATTTATTCATTTCCACTCCTAGGTCATTCATACTTGTATCACACCAATTTACCATATCTTTATTGAAGTCTTCCTCTTTCAGATTCACCCCCTGCTGAATTTCAGCCTCCAGTGGTTCAAGCAATTTTTGTATATCTGAGTTAAACTGCTCCAATTCCTTCAAAGGAATGGAGGCCTAAAAAAAAAGATAGTGCTAATTTAAATCAAAATTACTTTTTATTAGAAACATAAACGCAAAAAATTACATTTGTTCAACCTCCTGTTGTTAAAATAATGACATGCATTATGCTTCCATATTATATTTTATGAAGGCTTTGAAATACAACTGGGAAAGCACCTGAGGATGCAAATAAAGACAAACATTTAACATCATCAGAGCTGAACATACATGCAAGATAATGCAATTTGTCATTCTCTTTTTTCAACAAAAGTTCATTTCCATATATTTGATTGAGCTAATTGTTCATATTCTAAAGTTGAATTTGATCTTATTTAAAATATTCTGATATAAATACCATTTGTGTAAATATGTCTTATCAGAAATTGCGTCATTCACCAAGTAACAGTAACCTCAGGTAGAAAAGCAGAATTGTCTCCTTACCCTCAGAAAAACTACACGGCAATCTGCTCCAATATTTTAAATGACATTTTTAGCATGGAAAATTTGACAGGCACGCTCTCATAAGACAAACAATGCCATGAGCTTGCCTTAGGAATACTTTCTTTGGTAGCACAAAAAATTCAAATGAATGAACCCAGAATATTTCACATAAAAAATCTGAATATATTTTCCAACTTGACAAACATAAGTTTCTTTCATTTTGAAATTTATATTGACCATAGTCTCAAAAAACTTTAAAGCCCCTTTTTTCTAAAGAAACCACTTGAAGAGGAGTGATGATTAAAAATGCATTGGAAATCAAATATATATTCAAAAGAGTGGGCAATATTTAATTATCAAAGTTCAAACAGTTAATAAAATAAATATGCTATTGATCTTTACCCTGTATTCAATTTCTTTGCATTAAAACACTAAAAATATTTTATTCCTGATAGCTTCTGAAAACTCATAGATGACATATAGAAATCTTATTTTCTTACAGAGCTACACATTTGCCCATTTGTAAAACCAATTCAGGAACGACCCCTGGTGTCTTATGCCAGGACGACGGCATGCATCAAGTCTGGTCCCCACCTACTGTTCCCCATCACATGCCCAGTCATAATCTTACTCTTTCTTTATTAAACAGCATCTCCTAGAGGACAATAAAGATAAGTGTTCAAGGAAAAAACAAATATCTACTCCTGAAAAAGTGAATAATCAAATAATATTAACGAGAATGTGATTCGCACATACAACACAAATAGACACTTATCTGTCAGGCACTTTTACACACACCAGAAAGGATTTATGGGCTCTTTTTAAAAAGTGACTTATTTTCAGTATTATTTTTAAATCCTAATGAACATTTGCAATTTGAAATGTCATAGTTGGCTCTTGAACCAGTACAGAATGGGAGTATTGTAAATATGCTTAAGGGACGTTTCCACCGCTGTATTATAAACATACCTCTACACTTTTAAAACATATTTCTCAAAGTATTATAAATGCAAAAAGATGAACAACTTTTCGAATCATAACTAAACAATCTTATTTTGATACTATTTTGTGTTATTGAATTGTTCACATTTGCTAATATTTAATTAGAGCAACTGCATTGTTCTACATAATTATGTGAAAATACAACAATAGGTATTTTTAAAATAACTTTTATTGAGTGCTTGGGTGTCAGAATAACATGGGTCCATTTGCAGGCAGATTTATCTATTTTACTTCTATGCATGCTACCTCTCTAGCTCACCCTCTCTCCCCATAATCAAATACAGGGTGTAGTTTCAAAGGCTCAGAACTTGGGCCTCCAAGCATCTTTCTCAATACTCCTTGCCTAATGCATTGTATTATCTTCCCAAATTTAACTATAACTTTCACAGTATCTCCCAGATATTCATCTTAAGCTGAATTTTTGAATTCAACATAGACTTTCCAATAGCCAGCCGATTTCTTAGAGTTCAACGTGTCTAGAAATGAGCTCATTATCTTTCCCCCCAAGCCGCTTGCAACACCAACTTCCCTAGTTCTGTAAATAGAAGACCTTTTTTTTTTTCCCCTCAGTCACCCAGGCTTAAAGTGTGAGTCATGTTATTTTTCAACACTTCACTCTAATATCTAATCAAATCAAATAATTGTGAATTCATTCACCATGATCTACTTGCTTTCTATTCCCAGAGATAGCATCTCTTATAGTCCTTACACAGGAGTTAAGGCAATAACCTCCTTACAGGGGTATAATCTCCTTCTCATATGACCAGTTCTATCCTGTGCACTGTGATCAGGTCAATATGTTCCAAAAACATGGCTTTCATTAAGTTATTTCTCTATTCAAGAAGTGTAAGTAGAATGAAGTCTAAACTCCAGCACGATAGTCAAGACTTCCCCTAATATTGCCCCAAGGACCTTTCTAGCCTTATTTAAGTGCTCTTAATATCAAGCTTTCTTACAGGCCTATTGGTGAACTCTGGGTACTTCCCTGCTTCTTGGCCCTTAGAATTTTTTTTTTTTTTAATCTTCTGGTGAAGAGCCTATGCTCCTGCATGAGAATGCCAAAACTGAATCTGGGCTCCACCATTTAGTAGCTGGGGGACTTTGGACAAGTTATGTGTCCCCCTTGAACTCCAGTTTCTTTATTTGTAACATGAAGATAAGAAGGATATCTACCGCATAGGGTTGTTATGAGGATCAAATGTAGTTAGAATGTTGTCTGAGAAACAATAAATGCTCAATAAATATGGGTTATCATTTTCTCCCCAAATCCTATGTATCCATATGACATACAATAAATGCTCGACAAGTACTGACTTGGTCTCCTCTCAAAATCGTACCCATCCGTTGACTCTGTTAAAAGATTCTCTTTTGAAAACATATGGTTTATGAAGGATAAAATAAATGCTTGTTGCCAGAGCATTTCTATTTTACCAAGGTAACTGACAAAATCATTAAATTCCAAAGGTGAGCATGGAGAAACTGAGACTCAGTTTGGTAATACTGTGTCATTCTGAACAACAAAACTTGTTGATTAATTAATCTGTATCAATGCACAGGGTAGTTTCAAAGAAGATGCCAAAGGGCTTTGTATTTGTTCTGCTCTGTGCGGTATTTTCATCAGGAAATATTTGGAGACACAAAAAGCATGCAAAAAGACATGCAATGAGAAGGATGAGTTCCATGAACACCCCATGAAGATAAGGTATTTGTCAAGTCTTGTTCAACCTGGAGTCACTCTTGGTACATCGTAGGCACTCATAAATGAATATTGCCCGACAAACTAAGTAAATGAATGACTAATCATGGGGTAGTAGAATAAACATTTCAAGGAGCTCTTGAATGGTCTAGAATTTTAAATAACCCAATTTTTGTTCTATAAAATTGAAAAGACCTGATTGGCCAAATTCTAGTAACAGTGATACCACAAAGTACAAAAACAATATAAGCAGACACAAATAGCTTTTAGGAAATACTACCACAAAATGATTTACTAATTAATCAAGCAAGATAATGCAAACTTAGATTTTATTAGTAGTATATGTAGGGTCTGGATTTCCTGATCAAAGATTACTCTGCATTTGTTTAAGAGGCCATTATACAGATTAGGGATTTGAATTATTCTGTGTGGTTCCAAAGTGAATAACTTGAATCAATGGGTAGAAATTTACTTGGAGCCTCAATTTTAGTTTAATACAGGAAAAACTGATTAGTGCCAAAATTTTTTCTTTCTTAAAAGCACTAATTTTAAAGTAGTGAGTTTCCCATTGCTGAAAATATACAAGCAGAGGCAGGATGATGATGTATTAGGATATATTAGGAATAAGACACTTTTCACATGAATACTTCCCTAAGATTTTATCAACTTAGAGTAAATTCTCTCCTCTGAATTCAAAGGGTTTTGTCTGTAGCAATGGAGCTACACAGAAATATAATGCAAGTCATATATGTAATTTTAAATGTTTTAGATGCCATACTAAAAAGTAAAAAGAAACAGATGAAATTAATTGTAATAATGTTTTATTCCTAATTTCCCAAAATACCATATAAGCCTATAATTGATATAAAATTAAGAAGATACTTTACATTCACTTTCTCCTATTAAGACTTCAAAAACCACTATGTATTTTACACATCTTAATTTGGAGTAGCCACATTTCAAATGCTCAACAGCCATATGTGGTTTGTGGCTACCTTTTCAGACAGTACAGATCCGTAGTAATTATTATTATTATGACTTTGAAAAGAACAAATAGCTCATTATTAGTTTGAAATCTACCACAAGAGTAATGTCTTACTAATGAGAGTCAAGATGCTAATGTTTTAGTCAATAAATTTTAGTGGATTTAGACAATTCTTACAATGTCCATCTTATTCACTTGCATTCAGATATGTTCTCTGAGAGGAATTTTCCAGAAGCCTTCTGGGGATAGGAAAACTTATGGGAATGGGTTCCACATGATCTATCAGGAGTCTCTATTCCTCATTTAATGTGTACAGTACCCTACATTGTACTTCAGTATCTTACATATTTGAATGTAATGTTATTTTACTTTCAACATTTTATGCTTTGTCTCACCAGATTTTTTAATCCCTGAAGTTCAGAATATATGTTATGTACTCTATTTTCCATAGCAAATATAACTTCTGTTTTTTTTTTTTTTGTATAGAAAAGGTACTTACAATACCAACTACTAGTTTTAGAACATCCAATGTATTAACCGAATTAACCAGCAACCAATTTTGTAACGGAAATAACCATAAGTACTCAACCCAATTATTTTGGCTATACTATTGACCAGATCAGACCAGCCATTTGACATCTGTGTGATTAATACTCTTTGTTCAGGAACAAGGAGTAGGGAAAATTTAGATGCTTCCTTAAGAGTTCACTGGTTTACCACTAGGTCATAACAATTCTACGGCAGGCACTTCTCTAACCAATTATTTTTATATATCAATACTTGGTCTTTGTTGTTTTGTAATTTAGAATTATTATACAAGTTTATCAAAGAAATGCATAATAAGCAAGCTTCCATAATTTAATAGCTCACTCGTGAGTCACCGAAGTTTAAAACATATAAAGTATATAATGCCTGCTTTTTAAACTCAGAATTATGATAAATCACTTAAAGAAATTGAAAGCAATGTGGATAAATCATCTTAATTATTACGTAAATTATTATTGAATTCAAAGAAAATATATGACCACAGAAGAACTAGAATCACAATTAAATCACACAAAGTTAGACGATGTACACAAGATAGGTTTTAGAATACACAGAAAATAATCAAATAAAGATTATAATATGGTAGGGAGGAATATAAACCAGGCATAGGTTCTGCACAATTTAATTTTTTACTTACCTTTTCATCTTAACAGCTTTAACATGACTGTGTAGTCATACAAAATACAAATAAAGTAAAACATACGAAAGTTTAATAAACAGATAAATGGACACAAAAGAAAGAAGAGACAGAGAAACTGAGAAAGACAACACTTTGTTTTCCTTGATTTTTTAATGTTTCAGTTTGCTTAACAGCTATTAATTGTGCTTTGCTGTATGATTTAAGATTAATGAAATTTAAGGCTTTGTTAAAGTCTTAGCATTAAAGGTGACTTATATAACAAGTTAACAAACAATAACATACTGAAAAAGGTAAAATTAATTACAAATGGATTCACTGTAAATTGGAAGCATTCAAATTACTCAGACATACTTTATAATTTTTAAATTGTAACCTTACTTTTAGTTAAATATTACTTCTAACGTGCATAGATACTAACATAATAATGACTGTGTTTACACAGACAGCAAAGTAAACATTTGTTAATATGGACTATGTACTCTCAATAATTGTGAAAATGGCCCTACATTCAAGTTACACTAATATCTAAATCGCAAATAAATAATCTGAGTGCTATAGATTGGTTTAAAAATGCTTCAAATCAATCAGTCTCCTCTTTCCACTCTGCAGCTTTGAAAATTTATTTATCATTACAATGTTGGTATAAAAAATAAAATAATTCATGGAAATCAAAAAGAATAAAGTTTCAAGGACCAGTAACATCCTGTAACACAGAAAAGACATAGTACTGATATGGTATGAAGAGTTATTTCAAATCCAAATATCTGGAGAGGAAAGAAAACTTACAAAGAAAAATATGCATATTAGAAATACCTATCTAGAATGAAGATAATCACATAGTTTATAGATTCATTCACTCACTTACTTTAAATTCATAAGAGCAAACTCCAAAAAAACATGAGAAATTAAATTTAAGAAATAAAGCAAATTGACTCAGAAGAGTGACCCTATATTGGCTGGATTCTTTTACTAGTTAGGTAAGGTACTGGTTTATCTTTGAATGCTTTGAGGATGAGAATGTGAAAATGAGGTAACTTCCCAACCTTGTGGAGTTAATTAAAGGATGTTACCCAGTACATCAGCTTTTGAATCGATGAGATTAATCTCATGGTCATACTTTTCAGAATTAGATAGAAAATATATTGATTTTGTTAAGATATATTGGTGGTTCAAGAATCAGCCCACTGCCTGCTTTTTGTTAAATATAACTTGGAATATTTCTTTACCTCATGAGTAAATGAGTTCAGAAGTAGCAGCTGAAATAGGAGAAGAAAGGATTGCACTGTAAAAATATATGAGGGAGACAAATGAATTAAAAGCAAAAATACAACACTTTGGACAACTGTGTGTTTTTTCTTTTTTCTTCCTCCTTCCCTTTCTCCCTTCCTCTCTCATTTCTGCTTTTTTGTTCAATTCTTTTTGTTTTTAATACAAAGAAGTGCACTGAAATCATTGCTTCTTTAGGTGAGATTAGACATATTCATATTAGCATATAATATACCGACAATCAATACCTGATACTATAAACAGAGGTAATAAAGTACGCTGGGTTTCAGCATGCTGGAGTGGACAAAGCAATGAACCAGGATCTGACATTTTTCTAACCACGCTGTGAGAACATGGGCAACCCACTGGCTCTCATAGTCCCCTGTAAATATCTGAAAGTCCCTGGTCCAAGGAATGATTACTTTTGCATACGATGATGACTGATCAGAGGAACAGTTTTCCTTCTTAAAGGATGACAATCAGGAATCACCAAATAGCTTTACATATTTAAATATCATGCTAATAAGACCCAGTTAGTTCTAGCAAATGACATTGCTCACCAAACTGGATTAACATCTACTTTCAAAACATTTTAAATGATTGTAAGAAGGATTTGTTACTAAATTTTCAACAGAATTAACCTTGATAAAGGGATAGCAAACTACAAATGTGAGAAGTTGTTAATATAGGAATTCTGTTGCTAGGCTCATTTCTTATTTATTTCAGTGAAATAAAATTAGCAGGTATAGTATTACATGGCTTGGATATTAATTATTTGAAGCTCATTTCTTATTTATTTCAGTGAAATAAAATTAGCAGGTATAGTATTACATGGCTTGGATATTAATTTGTTAATATTATTTAAGGATATTAACTGTAATTGTTACATTTTTAGCACCCTACAAATTATGCAATTCCTGTGGAACTTTACCAAAGTTTTTACTTATGTTTTCTGTTATAATTTCTTTCTAGAAAATTTTATTAAAAAGTGTATGTGTATACGCATGTGTACAACAATACACATGTATTACCATATAGGGGTGTACACATACAGGCACACACATATGCAAATAAGAATAACCATACCAATTAATGGGCCATGTTCTCTTCTATCCGAGGAGGTGTTAAATTAGAAAGAGACTACGAAGTGGAAAAAGATCAATATATTTGCATTGATAAAGTTGATTACTGAAGATTAGGTATTACTTAAAATTTTCAAATCCAATAAATCTCATTTTGACATTCTAGGTCATGTTTATAAGAGGTATTATTTATTACCCACTGATGTTTAGGAAAGCCAAAACATTTGTCTAAACTATTGTTAACATATTTATACATTACTTTTCACATATAAAGCCACTATTTAAGATAGATTAGACCCAACCACATAGAGTTTTTTTCTTTCCCCTGATTTATTCTGTATTAAATGGGAGGCTCACTGGCTTTCTCATAGCTGTGTGTGTGTGTGTGTGTGTGTGTGTGTGTCTGAAAAGTCTCTGATCCAAAGAACGATTACTTTTCCATCTGCTAACACTGATTGGAGGTCAAAAACTTGACACTGTAATTATAATAGCAACAAAACTATGAATATTTACACATATGATACCAGACAGTCCAAATCTCATGTGACAATTACACTAAACACATATAGAGAAACTGCTTACATGAATTATAAAAGCAATTTTAAGGCCCATTATGGAAATTAAAGAATATAGGGTATAAAATATCTAACGGCACATAACTCTTTTTTTTCCCAATAGCACATAAATCTTAATAAAGAATTGAAGATATAGAAAACAAGTTCACCTTTCTTTTGGTTGGTACGAATTGCAGGGCCAATAATTTAAACATTTCAGCTCCATAGAAATGAAGACAATTTAAATAGGCAAATTATACGTATAAGTTTTATAATATCTTGTAACAAGGTAATTACCTATATTAATAGGATATAGCTAGAAAAAAATCTGTTTAGTCAACATTATTTTGAAATTATTATAATGTGATAAATATATCTTGATGCATATTTTATTCTTGAAACTCATATGTAGACTTTCATACTCAGTGAGTCTTGAATTCTGAGACATTTTTCAGCTCACCATCTTCTTGGCCCTCACATGTAATAAAGTCTAGGTTAGTTCTTAATGTCTGTAGACCACTGGTTCTCAAAGTGGATCCCAGATCATTAGCATTGATATCACCTAGAAACTTCTTAGACATGCAAATATCAGGCCACACTCAAGGCCTATTGAATCATAATCTCTGTGGGCAGTGGGGGCAGGCGATAGACAGCAATCTGTGTTTTAACAATTGCTCCGAGTACAGAAAGTTTTGAAAGTCACTGCTCTACACTATCACTTCCTTTTCATTCCCAGAGACACCCCTTTATTTGAGGTACTCAGTGTTTCTCATCTAGACTATCACCATGGCTTCCTAACTGGTTTCCCTACTTCCTGTTATTATTCCGTTGAATTCTCTTCCCAACCACTATTGGACTAACCTTTCAACAGTGCATTGAAAACAACAACAACAACAACAACAACAAAACATTAAGAACTCCTCATCGCCGACTGAATTAAGCATAAACTATTTGTCTGGTTGTCATGACCTCTCCACACTGTGTCTAATCATCCTCTTCATTCTTATCATCCACAACTAAGCTTCATGCTCCATGCTCTACATTTCGTAAGTAAACAATGTACTCTCCACTGAACACTCCATACACTCTTGAGCTTTTTCATAGGTTATCCTGAATTGCTACCTCTTCTATGTTGCTAGAGTGGCTGGTAAATTCACTCAGCATACACTCATTCTTGGCCCAATATCCATGAACATACCTCACTCCACAATTAAACAGTAAGCTCCTTGACTTCGTCACACCTTAGCTAGCAATACAGGCACCACAGAACCAAACATTATGACCTGAAATACTACATTGTTGGTAAGAGATCATTCATATTGGTCCCTTTTCCCAACCATTCCTTCAGTAATCCTTTAAGACCTACCTCAACTACCATCTCTCCCAAAATGCAGACTCCCCTCTCCAACTTGGCTTCTCATAAGATGGAGAGGAGTAGAGCTGCCATAAGGAACAGCACTCAGTAGTCAGCTTATTTCTGCCCTCTATGCATCTGTTTCCTGTTATCTTCTTTTCCTGACAGTATCTTTCTCATCAGCACCCTGCTACACCACCATGTTCAGAAGCCCTAAGACCGAAAGAGTTGAGACATATTGTCTCCCCCCCATTGATTTCATTGACTTTACCTGGGTTAGGAAGTTACCACTGATTCATTTCTATAATTCTGACCATCCCCATTAAAACTGCCATTTTCTCAAACTGATTTCATACAGATTAGGAGAAATTAAGCTTTCTCAAAGCAATCAGATACTACCGACAAACCTAAATGAAATAGGAAAAGGTAGCATTTCATGTCATATTTGGGACAAGCAGAACTTCCTAGCATTTCTTATATTGGTCCACTTGATAATCTATAAGGCTGGTCCTTACAATGGAAATAGCAAAGACATCTTCTTGATCCCAGTCCATTTCCTGTATTATAAACATACCTCTACACTTTTAAAGGCCAGAAGGAGAAATCAGTCATTCCTCCATTTCTTTTTCCCATCAATTTCTGTCTCAATTCTCAAAATCTGGCCATTCAAAGCTAATATATAATATGATGGAAATAATTGTGGATATTAAGGATTTCTACCATTTTGTATTTATAAAGTAACATGTAGATTTTTAAAATGTATGCTTTTACATATCTTAAGTCATTTGATCTTTTATTTGCTTAACCAACTGAGCCACCCAGGCGCCCAAGTCATTCGATCTTTACCACAATCTTGAGGTGGCTCTGAGAGGTGAAGTGTCACATCCATGATCACATTCAAAGCAAGTTCTGTGGCTTGAAACTAAGAACTTTTTCCTTTCACCATGCTGTTCCTCATTAATGGTTAAAAGTTCCCACTAGAGAGAGCTGCATCTGATGGACAAGTTCTCAACCAATCTAAACTGAGGACCACAGTGGCCAATGCCTTCCGGATTTTGTAATTTCTTGTCATGGACAGTCTTTGCAGAAGACATAAACTTTGTCTTCTTCACCAAACAATGAATCCAGGGATTGTCAGTAAATTTTCAGGGTAAAATTTTGCTCTACTCAAGTGTCCTTTCTAGTTGACCTTTAAAAGGATCCTGAAGTTAGTTCTTATACAGAGTCTATTTTCTACCCATATATATTCCCAAGCTACTTTAATTTATTTAATCACTGTAGATTTTCTCCAAGATTATTCTTTTAAGTAAAACCTGCCCATAAACTCAACCATAAGAAGGGTATACTCCACCCCAATCTTCCCCATGCATAAGCTCTACTGTATTAGGAGCTTGACTTTGAGATCAAGTCACCTCTGAGAATTCCAGCACTTCCAGAATTACCATACTCTGTAAACAAACACACATACAGGTCATTATTTTAAATTCCTTATTGCATCAACAAAAGATCACTGGGCTGTCACACTTCAGAACTATTAAGAGCTAATCTAACTACTCCTAATTTTAGCTAGTCTAGCCCAGAGACTTTACACTATGTTCTATGGACATAACTTGTATCTCTTGAACCCTACCACAGGAAGGAGAAAGACAAAAGGACAGAAATCACCTATCCACAGACCCTCCTGTTATACATTCTGTTCTAAATAATAACCCTTGGGGGCTGGGGGGAGTGGTGGAATGCTTTCCTTTTAAGGATTACTAATCTAGTTTAACTCCTTTATCTTATAACATTAAAATGGAATTTAAGAGAAACCACATGTTCTGCCTAATGCTGACAAAATTATGCCTCGGATTCCATCTTCCATGCCCACTGCTCTTCATATTATACTATGTGACTGCTGGAATTACCTCATTAATTGAACATCTTCATGAAGATGTACTAGTATTAAGCATGTCAGATGATTGCAATGACTATTTAAGTTTGTGTTCGTAAACAGATATTTTTAAGTATCTTTTGCACCCGTGCATATTTCCATACTCACTAGCATGATGCAATAAACAAATCAGCAAAATGTCAGATAAGCTTTATCTCCATGTTTTTGGTTTCATCATGATGATGGAGCAGAATTATCTCTCAAAGCCCCCAGATGGGGTCACTATCGCATCCAGTCATCTTTATTAATTTAGAGAAAAAGGAGTATTTTGAAAAGTGACAATGTGATTCTTTTGTTGATTAATATATAATTGAAAATATTTATTTAAAATCTCTAATGTCTTTCTTCAGTAAGGAAAATAAAAGAAGTACAGCGAGTGGCTCACCTAATGAATGATGTACAGAAGTAACTAACAAATGTGTACAGAACATAGGATGAAAATTCACAAACTTCTCTTGGCCATGCTAAGTCTGGCAGCTTCTATCATACAGGTTGAATTCTACTCATTTTTCAATATCTACAAGTCACAATCTTGTGACATAACTTGTCTCAATCTACTGTTGAAAGGATCAAGAAAACAATAGCATGTTTCCTCTGAAATATTCTCTAGCTTACTGATATATACAACAGGAGGAATACAAAACCTAGGAATGAAGTATTAGCATCCATTTCTTAAGATGACTGAAATAGCCTTTGGTTGTTTAGATATTACATACTCTAATGATAATCCCTAGAAGTAAAAACGATTGTCTTAAACAGCAGAGTAAATTCTTACAAAAAACAATTATGCTGTGAAAGTAAATTTTGGAGCCTTTCAGATATTTTCCAGGTGAGGACGGCTTCCTTAAAATAGTACATAAATGAGTATCACTAACTCGTTAACTTAAACATTACAAAGATGAAGCAATGCATTAAGGTAAGCTAATACCCTTTTTGCTTTGGGAAGGCGAGTTCTGAAGGTTAACTATGTTTCATGGGTATAAAGTATTTAAAATTCAAATCACATTTCAATATATTTTAGAAACTCTTTTAAATATGTACTAGTACATATAACAGTGATACATTGGAATGCGTTAGAAAATAGAGCAATTGCAAATCATGCTATTATTGAGTGTCCATATTTTTCAAAATAATTTTCAAGCATATTCTCCCATTGTTCCAGGGGTCAACACTTACCTGACATATTACATATTTTCTCACAAATATTTCAAAAACGTTTTTTTCACTTAAGATTACTTATAGCAATTATCTGTATATGTAAATACATATATTTATTTTACATACATTTTTGTATTTGAAAGTATATTATATATATTGAAAAATGTGTCAATTGACATTTTATAAAATTGGGGGTAATTACCTTGCAACTTGACACTAACCCAAAAAAGTTGGATTTATATATTTTTATATATTTTTGCAAGCTACCTATTAGGTAAGATTTTGTGTTCATTAAATGTTACACAAATATAAAGGGTTATCATGCAAAAGTTCCATAACCCCTGGTTCTTCATTAAACTGAATATAGATAGACATATAAAATTACAAAATTAAGATATATAAGCTTTGCAATCATTTGTTTTCATGGCTTGAGCATGTCATTGTAGCCTAATGGGTTTCGTCACAGTAAGTATCGGCAATTAGCAAGAGCGAGTTAAATATACACACATACACACATGTGCACAACCAATAAAGAGATACAAACACCCTAGGTCATGCAGGAGATATACAAGGCCCCATTTTGGATATTTGATCCATATTACACACAAGCAATATTATATTTGGCAAAATAAGTCAGTAATGCTTTCCTTAGATGGATGTCTTTTGTGCTTTTTTGTTGTTGTTGGCCTGCAGCATGCTATTTGTTACTTTGCTGTAGGTTACCCCTGAAAGTACATATGTAAACCAGTACAGAATGCAGTTCTAGAATAGCTGTGGCATGAAAGGAAAAATGACAGAGAGAGAGAGAGACAGGGAGACTGGTGGGGGGTAGCGGGGAGATTGATCTCCCCTGAGATTCAGTGGTAAAATTTCCTTATATACATTTTGGCCTTCATTTTCTTTTTGAAAACCTTGCTGTGGGGGTCGCTTGCCCCCTTCAGAGTACTGCGCAACCTTCGCAAGAGATCATTTATCACTAGTTTCCACCTTGGAGCAGATCTTCCTACCTTTCCAGTCTTAATTCTGTGAGAAATGGCTGCAAATCGGTGGTTGAGCTCTGAGATTTTGGGCTCTACTACTTTCCTGCAGTGGTTGCCGCGGTTTGCCATCAGGTTTGCTGCTTGGTCACGCGTGGAATCCACCTTTGGGCGCATGTCATTCATTTCAGCCTTTAAACGCTATATTCCGTGAGCAAGAGACAGGGCTTGACGTTAGTAATTAAATGGAAGTTGAGAGAGAGCCAGAGAGTGAAAAAGAGAAAGAGAAAGAAAGAACGAGTACATGCAAAGGAATACAGAGGGAGGAAAAAAAGCCAACATCCATAAAATAGAGGAGACTGAGAATGTGTGCCATCTCAGGAAAATAGATCACCGTCCTTGTTTAAACTGAGTCTAGGCTTATTTTCAGTCTGAGGAAGGATGAGGGATATTTTCCTGACTTCTCTATGTTGCCCGCAACAATCATAATATTGAATATTTAGTCTTATTTTATCTTAACTTACTCTAAATTTCATAGCTGTGGAGCAACCTTAATATATGCTCAGGAGGAAAGCTGAAGAACAATTTTCTATTCCTCCTGGGTACTTTTGAGTTCCTTTTTATTATATTGAGTGTCATGGGGAAAAAAATGGATTTTCCAACAGATAAGGGTTCTGTGTCACAGACAGAGGGAGTGAGGAAGGTTCTGCCTGACTCAAGGGGTCAGAGAGGGTATAAGTGAAACCACTCAGGTCCTATTAATTCAAAGGCCTTGAAGGAAATTCACCATAAGATGGCATTCCTTAACTACACATCAAAGGACAAGAGAGAGTAAGATAAGGTACACACAACAGAGTGAATATGTTTTGGGTAGCCTGAAATACATCAACAGTTTTTCATTAAAAATAAACTATAATCTTGGGAAAAGAGTAATTTTCATAAAAAAGAAACAAATGAATTGTTCAGACAGAAACTACAATTTTTGAGTGTTAAATAGCAACCCACTAGTTAATTACCATTATTTTGGCAAAACAAAATAAGGAATCATTAATTTAAATGGAATTTGTTAAAATTCAACTCTTCCTATTTACTTTTGAAAGATGTTATCAAATGGAGATAACATAGTATCAATAAGATAAATTCACACATTATACCTCTCATATCCTTTTATAGGCACCACTTTTTTTTTTTTAATGAAGATTAAGTTGCCTTTCAGAAAGATGACTCAGGACATCCTAATAATTGGTTTCAATACACAAACAGAGAACACAAAGCCATGTTTATTTTACATATAGTTAAAAATAAAAACATCCAGATTTATATAAGCTCAGTACTGTTACTAATTACGAAGATTTGGATATTGCATAGGCAAAATGTCCAGATGACTGGATTTCAGGTGTTTACTCAGATAGGCTCTGAATGATACCGGGAAACTGATCCTTATGTTAGCTATAAGAACACAGTACTAACAAGTCAAATGGGCAGGAATTTGCAAAATGACACCAAAATAAATCCTGGAATCCCTTTGTCATCAGACTTTGTTTTGGGTAATTAGGTGAGAGGTGGATATGAACAGATATCCAGATTACAAAACTCTTCAAAGTCATTAACCCCCACGTGAATTAAGAAAGTAGGGAGGGAAGGAGAATAGGAGGGGGAAAGAAGGAAGAGAGGAAGAACTTTTTTCATTCTTATTAAGAACTCCTTGATGATCAACATAATTGGTGTGCAGTTAGAAAATTACTTTTCATAATATTTTATTTGCTACCTTAAGTATGTCTTCTTTTTGCTGAGGTTTCTTTTTCTCAGATTCATCCAAAAGTGCTTCAGCCTGAATGATCCAGTTTGTGATGTAATCCACATTCTGGTCAAAGTTTTCCATGTGTTTCCGGTATTCCTTAATATTACAGAGATATACCATGATATAACATTGGTTAGATAATATTCTTCAAAGATTTGTCCTACTTTCTATAATGTTAAAAGGCAAAAAATATTAGTATCAGTCAAATCATACTTAGGTGTGATCTCCATATAAAATACAGCAGAGACATGGCAAAATATTAAAATATAGTTAAAGGTGTTAAGAGCCACCATTTATGTGAAGTTGAGGAATGTGCAGACATAAATGTCGTTATTCAAAGCATACATAATTTCCTTCTCATAATGGAGAGGGGTTGAAAATCCTCTAGCCTCTTCTCTTACCAACAAAAGGTTTAACCACTCTTCAGCTCGGGAAGTGACAGCTATCCAGTTACTATTCAGAAGACTCAGTTTATCTTCCACCAAGGTTTCCTTCTTGCCCAAAACCGTTTTCAAGGCCTCTCCTAGCTCTGTGACACTCTTCAGGTGAACCTTCTGTTTCTCAATCTCTTTCTGAGTAGCCTGTGAAAAGGACAGTATTTGAGCTTGGAGTAATATACTCTAGTCTTTAGATTTAATGCTTTTGAAATGGCTGTGAGTATGGTTACTCTGGTAAGATTTTTCAATGATTTAAAACTTCCATATGTCTTTATGAATGATGAAAATCATACCATATACATTGTAGTTTCCTTACTGGGTATATATAAGCATATATGTATACAGAAACATGATGAATTTCTATTTATGATTGTTTACATTTAACAGATAAACATACATATTGTTCATCTAAACATATTTATATTAATTTGTAAATGTACTGGGTGAAGACAGACCTTAGAAACCTCATCCACAAATAAGCAACTGCTTTTAGAAAATTCAGCAATTAGTGTGCTCTTGTATTTCTACAGTAGAAATTTTCAGCATTTTGGTGCCACAAACCTATTTGGAATCTGGTGAAACGTAAGGACTCTTTCTCATAATAATATTTTTTAAAGATTTTATTTCTTTATTTGACAGAGAGAGAATGTGCACGAGCAGGGGGAGCAGGAGAGGCAGAGGGAGAAACAGACTCCCCGCTGAACAAGGAGCCTGATGCGGGGCTCGATCCCAGGACCCCAAGATCATGACCTGAGCTGAAGGCAGATGCTTAACCCACTGAGCCACCCAGGCGCCCCTCTCATAATAATATTTTTTAAAAAATAAATGTAAGTCCACTGGATTTTAAAGAAAAGGAGTTCTACCGGAAAACAATATACAAAATATCTTTTTAAAACCTGTAAGATAGTAATAACTGTCTTCTTGCCTAACGTGTGTAACTACAATAATCTAGCAGCAGATCTTTAGGATAATTTGAAAGCAGTGATGACCATAACTGGTGTCTTGGAATTTATACAATGACTAGAACGTGATGTAAAATTATCTGCCATTTTTACTGATGGCAAAGTTGCAGGAAATGCAGCTATTACTGGGGTTTGCTGCTCACATTCGTCATTGAAAAAAAATACTTAATTTCAATTAGAGGTCTGTGAAAATAAAGAGGTAACAGGAAAACCCCTAAGAAAGCACCACCACTTTCTAAGACTTGATTTACAAAACTTGAAAACAAGCACATTTAATATTAGAAATTATGTAGAAAGTTGATAGAAAAACTGATCCTGGTACAAATGTCTACAGTCAGCTCTACCCCCAGCCCTTTTCTGGTGATGTATCATGGCTGACCAGGTGACCACCTTGCACTTCCCTGCCTCTGCCCTGGTCCCTTTCTTGTCCTCACTCAGTTGTGGGACATTTCACTAGGGAGTAAGCCAGACCAGGTCCTCACAAGAAGTTTAACTGAAAGATACAAGGACTGTGATAACACACCAGCTAAGTCATTTAGAAATGGAAGAGATGTTTTCACCACAGCAAACCAAAGCCATAGTAAGACAAAATCACTGGAAACAGCAACGGGAAGAAAGAGGAGGAAACCCACCTGCAAAGAGGCAAATGAAACATGCCCAGAGAATAACAGAGGTGGTCCAAGTAATCGAGACTGAGAGCGAGGGTCTCTATGAGGCCAGCTTGTATCTCATCTTTAATTTCTAGATGCTCTATGGTTGTCTTTCCTTCACATGCTCAGGCCTGTTGTACTCAAAATCACTACATATAAACATTTTGTTTTTGCCTTTCATATCACAAAAATAGGGGGAATAAATTTGGTAAAAAGACTGTATAAAGTAATTTGTGCACAAAAATACTGTTTCTCCTATCCCAAAATAATCTTTTGTATTTGTGTTTTTCTTTTCCAATAGAAAAAATACCTGAAATTCAAGTAATTATTGCCAAATGCATTTATTGGCTACCGTGTAAAGGGTTAGCTGTAATGCAGGTGTCATCTGTAATACATGGGTGAACTTAGCTGTTCATAGAAGGAATTCCTTCATGTAGCAATCATAAATGTTACTGAGCTCCTACTAAAGACATCACTGTTGTAGCAACGACATAGGTGATTCTAGTTAATGTCTTTAAGAAAATTAATGAGAAATGCCTCCTTTGCATGAAAACAGCCCCTCTGGAGTTTGACTTGTGTGTGGTCCTGGGCTAGATTTTATCCCTTTCATTCCTTTCATCTGCATCCTTGTGTACAACACAACTTTTACAACCGTATATGGTGGCCATTGTTCTATTCACAATAAAATGACAGAGAAAGTTTCTGTTCTTATAATACTCATACTCAAGATGTATTTGTCAAAGATATGGAAAGATAGGCAAATGAACATGCCCTCCTTCCTACATTCATTCCAGACTAGTGGCTTGTCACCAGAGATTATTTATTTGCAAAGATAACACCTCACAAAGTTGACTCTTACTTTGTGTTTGGATTGGTAAAAACTGTCTTAAAGATGACACTATGTTTTGGCTTTGATATAAAAAGTTGTATAAACAGACATTTGTCTTTTCTATGCCAGGAAATGTAATTGAAGACCATGGAAATTTCCAAATCTCAGAAGGGTTAGAAGTTTTGAATTTAGGACATAGTGTTGCAGAAAGTTCATGGATCACAACCAACTATTATGGATTAAACATCTGCCAAAATTCTATAGCTAATTTTCAAGAGAAAATGTTTAATGTCTAGGGATACTTCATTCAGTTAATGAAAAGAATAAAATAGGAAATGTAGATAATTTCTAGTGTCACTTCGGTTTCCCCAATATTATAGGATACAACTCAAAGGCATGAAAGTTATTGTCATGATGAACATGAACTTGAAAAAAAGCAGTGACTATCGTGGTGATAATAGCACCAAAAGTGATTCACTCTTTCCACTCTTAGTGTAAAAATAAACCTAGAGTTAAATCTTCACATTTGGCATTCAAGAACAAACTGGTATTAAATAATTTGTATAAATTCTATTTTTCATAAGGAAAAATATTGTGCTCATTGAACAGATTTTTATTTTTCCTACAAAAAGTATTTTTCCCTTAGTTTCAGGTGTATAACATTTACTTTAAAATATTATCATCTTAGACTTCAAAAAATACACTGATCTGACTTTCTGAAGATCTCAGTAAAGTATCAATTAGTGAATTTGCTTTTGGTGCTTAATATCCACTCTGTACTGTGTCATTCACTGCCAGAGATTAGAAAGGAGGTAGTCTTTGCATACCCTGCTTTAATTTTACCCACAGTGTAGCTGCAGAGAAAGGCTAAAGCACAATCAAGTAATTTGGCATCATACTAGAAAGAATGTAATTGTTTGACAAAAATGAGTCATGGCTGGGATGAGCATGAATGGCTTTAAGGGAGGGGGGATACTTGGAACTGAAGTTCACCATTAAGGATCGGATGGTTTGGATTGACTACAGACCATGTGCCAAACAATCCAGAAAATATGAAGGTCAGAATCAAAAGCCACCAAAAGAAAAATATGGAGTACTTACTGGAAAATAAAAAGGTAAATTTTATGAGGTCAAGGAACTATTCCTTGGCTCTAATGGTTTCCTGTACAATAAGAATGTCTATGCTTGCTGATGTATTGAGAACTGAACTACTGGACTGAAATCCAGCTACTGTTTTGGCCATTCTTTCCAAACCCTCACTCATGCCTCTCGAAGGGATGTAGTTTCTTAAGCGGTTGGTGAGATGGGGAGAAAGAGCTGATCAAACATGATACTTTCTTCTCTTAAAAAGCATCCAATCCAATCCAATCCTCAGCACGCATGCCTTCTTTGGCTGCTGTGTTAGGTGAGGGATGGAGAAGGTCCTGAAGGGTCTACCCTAATGAATGGACAAGTTCAAATTCAGTGACTAAATTGATGAAGTCGTAACTCAACTTTTAGGGATTTTTTTTTTTTTCAATCTTGTAGTAATGTGACAGCTTCTAGGGTTGATTTTAAGGCTGAATAAAAAACAAAATTATCACATTCAGTTTTATTTTGACCTATGAGATGGCCATAAGTCCAATTTCGGGAGTTTCACCAGCAGCTTAATGTGAACTACACGCCTGGCACCAGGGGTTTTTAATGACATAGAAAAAATATCAGCTAAGAGTACTACTCAGTTTGAATATTAACTGCCATAAAATCTAACATACTTTTACTGTCCATATGTTTAATTTGTAACATTTGATACCAGTTCCAGCATAGAGTCAAAATATTAAACACTAATTTCCATGATTTCAAAGACATAAATTTGTTGTCGACTTCTTCCTAGCCATAAAAATTTTCAAATCCTACTCCAATTTCCTTATTAAAAAAGGGGTGGCATAGGTTAACTTCTCCTAATAAAGATACCCATGTGTTCAAGTGAAGGATGGAAAATACATTCTGATTCATTCTTCATATCTGAAAGTTAAATCACTCGAGTCTAATTTAAAATGGCCTTAGGTTCAGGATTCACTCATCAGCTTATCAATTCATTTCACTGATGGGTTAGCAGGATGGGAAAACTCATTCTGTTGGTTTCTAATGATCACACCATCATGAGATGGAAACATTTTTGTTAATTTTATTTAAAGGTGAAATAGTAAAAAGTGTAAGATTAATTATCTAATCCCACAGGAACACATCCACAACTATTTTCTGACAGGCGCAGAGAAACACAGCCCACCTGGACTTGACCTCTCACATTTTCAGAGGTCCAATGGCTTCCAAAAGTTTTCCTGGAATTTCCCAGTGACTTAGATTCTTAAGATAACTCCTCTGACGTACTGTCATTCCCACTCCCCTCCCCAACCTTCTTCATCTCTGAATGTCTCCTGTCCCATAGGTTCTATCGTCATTCAGTCCCACATTTAGTTAAAAAAAAAAAAAGTGCCACAATACCATTTCCATATATCTTCCTCCCTTTACTAAAATGCTACTGAATTCTTATTTATTTTAGCTTTTTCTTAATCTCTTATGCAACTTCCCTCTAATATGGATGAAGGGTTAACTAACACACCCAAAAGGATGTTTTAAAATGTTCCCCTTCCCAAGTGGATTCGGCATTTTGTTAGTCCACATAATTATACCATTTCTGGTCATCAGGAATGGGAGAGAGTTCTTTCACCTCTAGGTACAAAATATAGTTATGGGAAAAGAATTTAAAAATTACATTATTTCTATTATAAAATGCATTTCTCCCATATTAAGATTTCTGAAATTGACATGACACTTAGAATTTGTATTTGTTTTTAAGGTGGTGGTGTTTCTTTTGATCTACAACAGCTGTAATTAAATCAACGGTGTATCATACAATCTAATGTCTTAAGTGTGATAAAATATGATATTGTTTTTGCAGGTCCCTACATTTCTCTGTCATGGCTAGAGGTTTAGGACACATTTTATTATTAGGCTAA